>NW_015505853.1:1238221-1267458 GCF_001515645.1 Sinocyclocheilus grahami
AGAAAATCACAACTTTTCATTTTCCGTCGGTCTTAGTACACGATGTAACTACAGAAGAGTCAAGTTTTAAATAGGAAAAATATAGAAACTCTTTGGTCATTTTTGAGCGAGATGCTAACGGTCTAATCAGATTCAATGATCTATGCTAAGCTACAGCTAAAAGTGCTACCGCCAGACCCGGAGATCGGCTGAATGGATTCGAAAACTTTAAAACTCAACTGTTTAACTCTAGGGGAGTTGGAAAATGAGCCTATTTTCAAAAGAGTGTTCCTTTAAAAGAAATATCTGTATCACATTTCACACCAACAATCAAAAGGAATAAAGCAGCACACGTTCTCATTTCTTAAATTATTACAAAAAATAATGAATGATTAAATGAATAAATAAATAAATACAAAACAACAACAATAGTACATTAATTAAATCATCCTGTCAGGGCACTATTTATTTATTCATTCATTTTTTAAAACATATTCTTAAAAATGTAATTCACAATTTAAATTGTGAATAACATTTGACAAACGACAATATCTAAATTGTTGAGTAAATATAGGTGAATCTTATCATATCCAGATCACCCAAAATCTAAAGAAATAAAGCAGCATGTTCCTCTAAAACTCTTATTTCCTTAATGTAAAAAATAAATAAATTATATAAAAAAAATACAAAAAAATGAAGTACAGTAATTAAATGATCCTACTACTGATAATTAGGAAAGGGGGATGTTAAGTGTGCTTGATTCATTCAAGATTCATTGATTGATTCAATTCAAGAAGTCTTTAGCCATTTTCAAAAAACCATCTAAAGACACATCTTTTTCGTCAGCACCTGACCAATTAATACTAGCACTTACCTATTCTATTTACTAAAATAAAAAATAAAAAACACCTTGCTATGTGTACTGTGCTATATTAACTGAGACTTGTATACTGCTGCTCTCTTGTTGGTCTGATTGCTTCTATTGTTCTCCTCATTTGTAAGTCACTTTGGATAAAAGCATCTGCTAAATGATTACATGTAAATGCTAAAGAAAAAAAAACTCACCATGCAATGGCCCTAAATTAGGTTAATTTTCTTGAAGTAAAATGTATTTTTCTTTTGATTTTGGTGTGAAGATATTTTGATTTGTTTCGTCAGTTTTTGTGAGATTCACTTATCATTCGACATTCATCACTGATTCTTTTAGATTCATTTACAGCACAGACTCAGAAGTGAAGGGTTGTACTTTGAGGAGCAGATCTCCCCAGCTGTTCCTCTGGAAGGAGGAGACGGTGAGGTGCAGCGAGTGAGCGTCAGGCAGACAGTCGTCCTGATGAATGAAGCCACGGGGAAAATACAGCAGATCGCCAGCTTCCAGCACCACGTCCATGATGGGCTGCCCGATCTCGTCCTGACTGAAATTAGCTTTAGGAGAAATGCATCAGAGAGAGAGTTTATCTCCTTTATAAGTAATAAAACGCTCGTTAATATGACCAGCTATGTACATAAAGACTGTACTTACGACTGGACACCAGTGGCAACACTTCATCTTCAGATCTAAGGGACGACAGAGGCGCTACTAGTTAATACTCAAGATTTTTTTATTTTATTTATGGACATGACAGCTGAAGTTGAGAGGACTAGTTCACTAAAAAATTACAATTTGCAATTTACTCACCCTCAGGCCATCCAAGATGTAGAAGAGTTTGTTTCTTCACTGGAACAGGTTTGGAGAAATGTAGCATTACATCACTTGCTCACCAATGGATGCTCTGCAGTGAATGGGTGCCGTCAGAATGAGAGTCCAAACAGCTGATAAAAACATCACAATAATCCACAAATAATCCACACCACTCCAGTCCATCAGTTAATGTCTTGTGAAGTGGAGTGGTGTGGATTATTGTGATGTTTTTATCAGCTGTTTGGACTCTCATTCTGACGGCACCCATTCACTGCAGAGGATCCATTGCCGAGCATGTGATACGATGCCACATTTCTCCAAATCTGATTAAGAGACAAACTCATCTACATTTTGAATAGCCTGAGGGTGAAAAATTTCAGCTAATTTTCATTTTTGGATGAACTATTCCTTTAAAGCGTAACTGATCACTCACTGAGGGTTGTACACTCTCCAATGCTTTTTGCCCTCCGACTGCAAAATTAATGCCTCTATATCGTCATAGTGAGGAGCAAAACCCTGCGTCCTCGCTGGTGTCAGATATCTGAAGAACATATTACAGTTAAACAATAACCGACAAGAGATTTTAGCAAATGAATGTAATAAATAATAGTGTTTATGAATCATTGTCACATACACATTTGCACCCACCATACTGCCAAACGTCTCCTGAAGAATAGAGAGCACTTGCCACACAGTGGAGGAAAACGCTTGAGGATTGAGCATTCGGAGAGAACAGCCGCTCTGACAACAGATGAAAAACAACATCTGTGAATAAACTTCACACTTTAACAGTAAAGTAAACATTGAGGCTTTACAGAAGTGCTATTTCTATTGTAATGACAGTTCTCCCAATTTTAAGGATGTTCGCACGACAGCATATCATGACCTTTATGCTTTTGTATCGTATAGTTTGATGTTGAAAGGATTTTCAAATGTTTTAGAATGACGTCTCTTCTGCTCACTGAGGCTGCTTTTATTTGATCAAAAATACAGTAAAAACAGTAATATTGTGAAATATTATTACAATTTAAAATAGCTGTTTTCTATGTGAATATATATTCAAATTTAATTTATTTTTATGAAGCAAAGCATCATTACTCCAGTCTTCAGTGTCACATGATCTTCAGAAATCATTCTAATATGCTGATTTGCTGCTCAAGAAACATTTCTGATTATTATCAATGTTGAAAATAGTTGTGCTGCTTCATATTTTGGTGATACATTTATTTTTTTAAGATTCTAGGATGAATAGAAAGTTCAAAAGAACAACATCCGTTTTGATTAGAATATTTTTGTAACAATGTGCAAAGTCAAAAACCCTTTGAACGATATATATACACAATCTTTTATAGAAGACGTGGTGACCAAAGCCAAAAATAGATACCAGTAATAATCATACAATCTCTCAATTTCATGTGTTAGGGAAATGTACCTCATAAAAATCCCACAGCATGTACGGTAGCGCTCTTTCTGGAGGATTGTGTGTCTTTCTTTTTCCGTTTGTGTAGCTCGTCACATCCAGGTTCACTCCATACTGAACATCATTCTGAACAAAACACAGATCATTATATCCGACAGTGACATTAGAGATACTGATTCTTTCTAAATCAAAGAGAAAAACTGCTTACATTTCTTAAGATGCGGTCAAACTCAGCCGTCGAAAAGAGTCCTTTGTAATAGTCTGGATTCTGTCGTTGGATAAGAATCGGTTTCTTCTCCCAATTCTCTCTGTAATGTGGAAAAAACAAGACCCGTCAATCATCTCTGATCCAAAGCGACTTCTAGTACACGTTGTGGATGAATTATTATTAAGTAACTTTAAAGGGGTCATATGATGCTGCTAAAAAGAACATTATTTTGTGTATTTGGTGTAATGCAATGTGTTTATGCGGTTTAAGGTTCAAAAACACATTATTTTCCACATACTGTACATTATTGTTGCTCCTCTATGCCCCGCCTTTCTGAAACGCGTCGATTTTTACAAAACTCATCGTTCTGAAAAGCGAGGTGTGCTCTGATTGGCCAGCTATCCAGTGGACTGTGATTGGCTGAATACCTCAAGCGTGTGACGGAAATGTTACGCCCCTCACTATACTGTGTTTCCATGTGTCCCGGCACGACGAGACAAAATCAATAAAACCCATTACAAACGAGGCATTTGTTGCATCCAGTGGTGACATAACTACTGATTATAATGACTTATACTGTCTTTTTACGCTTTGCGTTGCGTATTGCGCCGCGTAAACATAAAACCATGTCTGCATTTGTGATCGGAGAAATGACAAACAACAAGCGCTACTCTACATTGCTCAAAACTCACGTTTGAATCATCAGTGGCAAATTATTTAAATATAAAAAACAGTTGTTTTTTTTTGTAGTAGTAAAACAAAGTAGTTTCGCTTTCACAACGAAACACAGCACCTTCACGACATGGCAGCGGCTGCAACAACAATACTACAGCAAGAATAAAAGTTACGCCTTCTTTCTTTGCGTGCACATTTGGGAGGCGTTATGCAAATCTTCCCACACAGTGACGTAGACATGTGGGGGCGTGTTAGAACGAGCTGTTTTAGGAGGGCGTGGACAAGTCTTAACTTTTATAAAGAATATCTCTTTGGATTTGAGACTTTAGTCTTTGCAACTTTACAGATCTTCTTTATGCACCAAGAGCTTGTAACACTCCAAAGAGAAAGAAAAAATTGAAATTGTATCATATGACCCCTTTAATTCCAGCTGTAAAGCAGCTCTACAGAAGAATATATTACCAATATTCAGCTCAATGTAGTTCAATGCTGATTCAATTCTATGCAAGCCCTTTTCCACCACAGAATGACAAAATTTAAAAAGATAGTTGTGACTTTTTATCTCACAATTTAGACTTTTTTCCTCAGAATTGTATGATATAAACACAGAAACTGCAAGATATTAATTTGAAATTCAGAAAAAAAGTCTGAATTGCGAGATATGAACTTTCTTCTCATAATTCCGACTTTTTTTCTCAGAATCACAGTTCTGTTTTTATGTTTCTATCACAGTAATTGCGACTCTTCACCTCGCAATTCAGACTTTTCTTCTCAGAACTTTCAGTTTATATCTAAGAAGAAAAGTCAGAATTAAGTCAGATATAAACAAGCAATTGTGAGATAAAAAGTTGCAATAACCTTTTTTATTTTTTTATCCAGTGGTGAAAACAAGCTTCTACACAATTTAGTTCAATAACGGTGTCAATGTTAGAAAATTCATCAATTAAGAAACAAATTCAAGTTAGCTTTGTCTGCAGTCTCCCACCTGAAGAAGCTCTTGTCTTGGACTGGGTGAACAAGCCACTGTTACAGTCTGTTAGCTCTTTCTCTGCTGTTGTTGACCTTCTCCAGATCCGTCAGGAGCACATCAAGAGCTGGACCGTCAAATTCTTCACCGTTATGTGTCTCACGGTCCTTCTGCTGGAAAAACAGAAGATCATGAGCTTCAAATCTCCACTGATGCTCCAGTATCTGTCATCGTACGGTTAGACCAGGGGTGCAAACTTGGCCCTTCCAGGCCACTTTCCTTCAGAGGTTAGCTCCAACGCCAATCAAACACACGTGAACCAGCTAATCATTGTCTTCAAGACTACTAGAAGGCTACAGGCAGGTGAGTCATATCAGGGTTGGATCAAATCTCTGCAGGAAAGTGGCCTGGAAGGGCCAAGTTTGCCCATCACTGGGTTATGCTGCGTTCAAGTCCTCCTGGGACGTTCGTACTTACGAGTTGACAAGTTGTAATTACGACGTCAGGTGTGTTCAAGTCAGTTTAGTCGGCACAAGATGGCGGTGTACCTACTTTTAATAACTTACAAGAAAATACAACAGGGTCTGCATTTTATAAACTTGGATTTCATTAACTAGCTGCTTAACAAGAACATGACCAATTTAAGTTTATAGGACAACTAAACTATCAATTTAAACAAAAATTTACCGTCAACTACAGACATTGCATCCATCGATTCCACCATGTTTCTCATTGACACGCCCCAACTCGGAAAGTCAGGGCTTTTTGCAGAAAATTTTGAGTTTCCCACTCGTAATAACAACTTTGTGGTGCGTTCAGCTCGTAAATACGATCTATCCGACATGACTTGAACGCACCATTAGACACGTACGGCCTTAGATTTCTCCTCATCACTGCTGCTGAGCCTCATACTGGACTTTAGAGGCTTCATCCTTTTCTTTTTATTGGATTTCTTGTTTGGTTGGATGCCATTCTCCTTCTTTTTGATTTTCTTCGCTGGCGCAGCATTTGCCTGAAAGGCAGAAATCATGCAATTACAGCCCTTACAAAAAATGGTGGTTAATACCATGGTATTTTTTTCTGCAGGGGTCTTTTATTTAGACCCCTAAATGCCATCACCCTGGTGCAAGGGCCCACAAGCTTAAGGGCAGCAATATATTTTCATGAATAAAGACCACATGTATACAGTGAAAAAGTAATATACACTATTAGTTAATAAAGATTTTTTTTATTATGTTAATTACTGTATTTTTTCTACTCAGTACAGTTAGTTGTACTGTTAGGTTTATTACAATTAATTATCTATTTTTGTCTAACCTTTTTCACACACCCCAGTTTGAAAACCCCTGCTAATATTGAGTAAGAATTTTTGAGTGACAGAATATACCAGGTTTTTTTTTTAATGATTATAATATTTTTATACAGTTTTATTTAAATGGTAGCTAAAGAATGCTGTTTTGTTAGCGAGAGAACAAAGAAGTTTTGTACAACGTATATTGTATATATTTAGTGTGTATTCATTATATCAGAATCCAGTAATTAACAACTTTGAAATGATGGTTATGTTCCCTCGTAAAACGTTTTTTTTTCTTTCATGCAATTCCTCATAAGCAACAGTTTTACCTGCACTTGCAGTTTTGTTCCTCCAGATAATGACTGATAAATAGATAATGCGGACATGTGTTTTCTTTCCATGGCTCAGATGATCAGACGCATGAGCGCTTTTCCTCTGCTGGAGTCAATACTGACAACCAGCGCTCACACTGCCACCTACAGGTCTGGAGCTGCGCATACATTTTTTCAAACTAATTATTCTCACTAGATCCGTCCGTTTTTAATAGATCAAACACGCAAATACACGATTATCAGTAAATTAAGTCAGGGCTTTTTGCAGAAAATTTTGAGTTTCCCACTCATAATAACGACTTTGTGGTGCGTTCAGCTCGTAAATACGATCTATCCGACATGACTTGAACGCACCATTAGACACGTACGGCCTTAGATTTCTCCTCATCACTGCTGCTGAGCCTCATACTGGACTTTAGAGGCTTCATCCTTTTCTTTTTATTGGATTTCTTGTTTGGTTGGATGCCATTCTCCTTCTTTTTGATTTTCTTCGCTGGCGCAGCATTTGCCTGAAAGGCAGAAATCATGCAATTACAGCCCTTACAAAAAATGGTGGTTAATACCATGGTATTTTTTTCTGCAGGGGTCTTTTATTTAGACCCCTAAATGCCATCACCCTGGTGCAAGGGCCCACAAGCTTAAGGGCAGCAATATATTTTCATGAATAAAGACCACATGTATACAGTGAAAAAGTAATATACACTATTAGTTAATAAAGATTTTTTTTATTATGTTAATTACTGTATTTTTTCTACTCAGTACAGTTAGTTGTACTGTTAGGTTTATTACAATCAATTATCTATTTTTGTCTAACCTTTTTCACACACCCCAGTTTGAAAACCCCTGCTAATATTGAGTAAGAATTTTTGAGTGACAGAATATACCAGTTTTTTTTTTTTTAATGATTATTATATTTTTATACAGTTTTATTTAAATGGTAGCTAAAGAATGCTGTTTTGTTAGCGAGAGAACAGAGCAGTTTTGTACAACGTATATTGTATATATTTAGTGTGTATTCATTATATCAGAATCCAGTAATTAACAACTTTGAAATGATGGTTATGTTCCCTCGTAAAACGTTTTTTTTTCTTTCATGCAATTCCTCATAAGCAACAGTTTTACCTGCACTTGTAGTTTTGTTCCTCCAGATAATGACTGATAAATAGATAATGCGGACATGTGTTTTCTTTCCATGGCTCAGATGATCAGACGCATGAGCGCTTTTCCTCTGCTGGAGTCAATACTGACAACCAGCGCTCACACTGCCACCTACAGGTCTGGAGCTGCGCATACATTTTTTCAAACTAATTATTCTCACTAGATCCGTCCGTTTTTAATAGATCAAACACGCAAATACACGATTATCAGTAAATTAATCATTATAAATTCATTTTATGCTGATATGTTACCAAAAACATTTGTAAGCAACGTACTCTCGCGCTCTCCGCTCTGAGCGCTAGATGGCAGCACGCGCTCAACGCCGCTCGCTGTGTGTCTGCTGCTGGAGCGCGACGCGTTTCGCTGCACCTCAGAGACGCAAGAGTGGAGCGTTTTCGGCAGCCGAGCCGTTTACCGGGCCGTTTCTGTCCGTTACCGACGCCATGGACACGCCGAGGAACTGAAGTGCTTGAGGACCGACGTCCTTTCTGATGGATTTATTCTGAGGTAACTTACTGTAAAATAACGGTTGTGTCGTTCGAAAGCGGGTCGGCTAGCAGCGGCTAACATCAAACAGACAGATGCAGAAAAACATAAAAACACTCATATTGGTAGTATTTTAGTTGTGATATTGCTCTAAGATGAACACTGTCGCTCTTTAGCCGCAATATGTTTGATTTTTAGCTCTCTATGTGTCTAAAGTAACACTGCAGGGAATCAGTGTAACGTTAAGTTGGTCATTTAAACGACGCGTTGAACAAATCAGACAGACTCGCCTTAACACACGATATCAGACACACACTCATCTCATATATCAAGAACATTTAATCACCAATATCAGACACATTCTGATCTTGACATTAATTTCTAACATCTGCTCCGATCAGTAATATTGGTCACACTCTAATCTGGTTAATAGTGTATAACATCTGATCAATAATATCAGAATCACACTGATCTGATTTATAAATAAATATATATAATATGCTATCTGATATCTGTCAGTATCAGACACTGTTGTTATTTCTAACATCTGCTCCGATCAATAATATTGGTCACACTCTAATCTGGTTAATAGTGTATAACATCTGATCAATAATATCAGAATCACACTGATCTGATTTATAAATAAATATATATAATATGCTATCTGATATCTGTCAGTATCAGACACTGTTGTTATTTCTAACATCTGCTCCGATCAATAATATTGGTCACACTCTAATCTGGTTAATAGTGTATAACATCTGATCAATAATATCAGAATCACACTGATCTGATTTATAAATAAATATATATAATATGCTATCTGATATCTGTCAGTATCAGACACTGTTGTTATTTCTAACATCTGCTCCGATCAATAATATTGGTCACACTCTAATCTGGTTAATAGTGTATAACATCTGATCAATAATATCAGAATCACACTGATCTGATTTATAAATAAATATATATAATATGCTATCTGATATCTGTCAGTATCAGACACTGTTGTTATTTCTAACATCTGCTCCGATCAATAATATTGGTCACACTCTAATCTGGTTAATAGTGTATAACATCTGATCAATAATATCAGAATCACACTGATCTGATTTATAAATAAATATATATAATATGCTATCTGATATCTGTCAGTATCAGACACTGTTGTTATTTCTAACATCTGCTCCGATCAATAATATTGGTCACACTCTAATCTGGTTAATAGTGTATAACATCTGATCAATAATATCAGAATCACACTGATCTGATTTATAAATAAATATATATAATATGCTATCTGATATCTGTCAGTATCAGACACTGTTGTTATTTCTAACATCTGCTCCGATCAATAATATTGGTCACACTCTAATCTGGTTAATAGTGTATAACATCTGATCAATAATATCAGAATCACACTGATCTGATTTATAAATAAATATATATAATATGCTATCTGATATCTGTCAGTATCAGACACTGTTGTTATTTCTAACATCTGCTCCGATCAATAATATTGGTCACACTCTAATCTGGTTAATAGTGTATAACATCTGATCAATAATATCAGAATCACACTGATCTGATTTATAAATAAATATATATAATATGCTATCTGATATCTGTCAGTATCAGACACTGTTGTTATTTCTAACATCTGCTCCGATCAATAATATTGGTCACACTCTAATCTGGTTAATAGTGTATAACATCTGATCAATAATATCAGAATCACACTGATCTGATTTATAAATAAATATATATAATATGCTATCTGATATCTGTCAGTATCAGACACTGTTGTTATTTCTAACATCTGCTCCGATCAATAATATTGGTCACACTCTAATCTGCTCATAACGTTTGATATTATTAGACAGACACTGATGTAATTTATTATTCATATGTAACATTTCTTCTGATTAGCAATAGCAGGCACTCTTTAATCTAGTGATTAATTTATAACGCCTAGTCGATCAGCAATATCAGATACAGTCTAATTTTGAAATAATAATGATCAATAATATCAGACGGTGAACTGATATATTGTAATATAGATGCACGAGGATGTAATGACTCGCATAACCTGATGTGAGGTTTTTTTCTAATCATTTCAAATATCTGATATTGATTTTGTTGATGTTGAACATCGCATGCATGCTGCTGCTGTGATCTGATCTCACTTGACAGACTCAGCATATCAGACTTGTTCTTAATCAAAGTTTGACTCCGAGATCAAACCCTCACGATAAGCTTTGTATGTTATGAAGCTCAGATTCTGAATTTCAACATAAGATATTTTCAGTCTGACGCGTAATATCACTTCATTTCTGATATTGTTGATTAGAACATATTGTGAGTGTCCGACTCTTATATGCTCTTCACATATTCTGAACATAAGACGTTATAAATATCTGTGAATGATCGTTTTATCAGATCACCATGGTAACATTGATTGGATCCAATCAGTAGATCTACATCTGGTATTCAGAGTCTGTCCAGCCGGTCATCTGTGTGATGAATTTGGAGGAACAGATGTGTTAGTCTCTGATGAGTTGTGTTGAGGTGGTCAGTGATTGTTTAGCGTGCAGACCAGTTCTGTGTTTGTGTAAATGAGTTGTTTTCCTCCTAACCCATCTGTGAAGGTTATAACCCATTGCACGTTTTATAAGATATTTAGTCTCTCTGCCCTGATAATGGGTGACCATCTGTGCGATGCACTGCCAGTTCAGGCGTGACTAAAACAAATACTAAATCACCAAAGCATTTTTAGTCGTACAGCTCTCATTATAGGCGTCATCTGCTTTAGATGTGTGGAGTCTTTAATTTTGCATTTATTTGTAATTTTGTATACTAAAGAAGGGTTTCTGCCGATCTTAAAATCTTAATTTGCCCTTCCAGAAATGAAGGCCTTAAAAAGGTCAGAGTAGCACGTCTTAAAGTCATGGCATTGTGGAATATCTTTCTCAGTATTGTAGGGGTGCACCGATATGAAAATTTTGGCCGATACCGATAAGAGCTAAAGACGATCACCGGTAAACTGAAGCGCTCTTTTAACTTAACCAAACGCATTCTATATGAGATAAATCAGATATACATCAAATAAACACAATATTACAATGTACAATTGCACAAAAGGCTGCAAACGAACAGCGCGCATCTGAAGTGTCTCTGAAGGAAATAATGCATTATTTATCGGCTTTCAGATATCAGCCAAATTTTCTTATTGGGCCGATACCGATAACAGAAAAAATGAGCATTTATCGGCCGATACCGATATGGTGGCCGATATATCGTGCATCCCTACAGTATTGTCTTGTTTTCCAATACAAATATCTACATTTCCTTAAATCAAGATACAATTGCTTGAGTTGCAAAATGAAGATATTAAGTCACAAAATTAAGTGAGTTTATGCTTAAAACAAGAACAGTAGCTGTCAGTGAGGTATGAAAATGTGTTTTCAATTTGAATTAAGTTGATTTTTCAGAGCCCATTAGCAGAAAAAAACAACTTAATTTGAATCAATTTCTCAGAAAGACATCTTATTTTAGGTAATTTTGCTTTTCAAGGAAATGCATCTGGATATAAGAATCTTTAGACATTTGCAGTGGAAAAAGTAATTTTTTTTGCAGTGTTATCAAAAGGTACGGTAAAAGTTATTTCCATAATCTAGTGTTTGGGTGCAGATTTTTGGGAAATGAATTAAAAAGTATTAAAAAAGTACAAGTGTTGCTAATATAACTTGTGTGCAAAGTGTGTGCTTCTAGACATTTACATTTAGAGAACCTATAGACGTATTGTTTCCCCTTCAATTTATTCCCTATATCTTCTTTACTTTGTCTTAAAGTGGTCTTTAAGGAATTGTTCACCCAAAAATGAAAATGTACTGAAAATTTCTTCAGCCTCGGGCCATCCAAGATGTAGATGAGTTTGTTTCTTCATCTGAACAGATTTGGAGAAATGTAGCATTGCATCACTTGCTCAGCAATGTATCCTCTGCAGTGAATGGGTGCCGTCAGAATGAGAGTCCAAACAGCTGATAAAAACATCACAGTAATCCACACGAAATACAAAAATGTCCATAACAGGGCTCGAAATTGCGACCGTGTGGTTCACATATGCTCCCGAAATGTAATCTGTGCGACCCCAAAATATATTTGTGAGCATTTGTGTGAGTGCACATAATTGTTGTGGTGCGACTGCGACCTGTCTTCATTTCTCTGCAAAACATTTGCGAATTACTACACAGTATGTGTCTGCTGTGAGCCGATACAGTGACCGCTCCACCAGTTTATCCAACGTTACATGGGCTAATCAATTAAGCTTCATCATTACATTCTTTTCTTTAATGCATATTTTAGATCGGTTATATTAGCCGTCAATCACTCCCTTTCGCTCAATCACGTGACGGGGAGCTAACTCGGAACCGACCGGTTTTTGTTTTATTTTAGCCGATCTCTGTTCTGGACTTGCACAAACTGTATTGAAATAATTTTCCAAAATGTCATTTGTGTGGAAATATTACGAAGTCTGTAAACGGGCCGTTAACAGAGGCCAGAGACGCTGAAGACGGACGCAAAGAAAATAAAATACTGTAGCAGGCAGAACAAGCGCACTGATCACCGTGTGCGAAATATAGAAAGAAAATACTGAATTGGTAGTGGGGGGTTAAATGAATGTATTTCTGAGGGTAACTGATTGTCTTGAGAAGTTGAAATGGCATTTTCTTCTCATCTTGCATATGAAGAATAAAGCAGTGCAGCGCGGCTTTGTTTACAGCGGTAACCAAGGAAACACTGTATCTGCTGTTCCATCAGCGCCACCTGCTGTCAGAGAGTGAATCTGCGTCTCATTCAGACCGTCTGCTGTTTTTGTTTTGTGCAGATGTTTTATGTAGCATAATTTCACAAAGTTAAAGTCAGGCCTGTTTTTGATTCAGATTTTGAAATAATACATTCTAATTTGCATCTGAAACTGCTCATGTATGCAGCATCTTTGTTTGGATCATGATTAAAATGCTGTGGTTGTCTCTAAATTTATATGGCTACAGATACAGTCTGTAATGGACCAAATAAACGTCTTGTTCATTTTCATTTTTATTGTCTCTCGCTTTAAAAAAATCTAATTTAAAATTAAAAAATCTGCTATCAGAATCAGCTTACTCGCTTCTAAAACATTAACAATCGGAATAAAGATTGATGCATCACTAATAGGGATGTAACGATTAACCGCGAGCCGATTGAAAATCGATTAAAATATGTGACGATTCAAAACGGTTGAGATGCTAAACAAATCGCAATTCAATTAGGGGTAGGAGTTTATATGACTGTATGTCTGAGGGGAACTTACTGTCTTTAGAAAAGTTGTAATGCATATTAAAACACATAAGTGCAGCGCTGCTTTGTTTACAGCAGAAACCAAGGAAGCGCTGTAAGCGCCACCTGCTGGCAGAGAGTGAATCTGCGTCTCATTCAGCTCAGCTTTCATGCAGATATTTTTTATGTATAGTTTCACAAAACCGAAGTCAAATCATTCTGTTTTTGCTTCAAATTTCGAAATGATACAACATGATTTAGATTAAAAACTGCTCATGTTGTATGTATGCAGCATCTTTGTTTGGATCATGATTAAAATGCAGTGGTTGCCTCTCATTTTAAATGCAAAGAGCACAGACAAAGCCTTAGTTTGTTTATATGAAGAGATTTCTTTTATTTGTGTTACTTATTTGGTTTGGGGCTTGTTTTAAAATTTCAATTTAGTTTTGTTATTTTCATTTACATTAGCCTGTTTTAAAATGTTGTTATTTAGCAGATGCTTTTATGCTTTTATACTTACAAATGAGAACAATAAAAGCAATCAAAACCAACACAAGAGCAATAATATGCAAGTGCTATATTATTATATTATTATAGTGTTATATTTCAATTTCACAAAGAAACGTGCAACATTTTGTCCAAGCAATAATAAAAGGACACATTTAATTTATAATTTGTCTTAAATCTCATTTTGTAAAAAAAAAAAAATCGAAAATCAAATCGTGAAATCAAAATCGTGAATCGAATCATGAGTTGAGTGAATCGTTACATCCCCTAATCACTAACAAGAAATGCCGGGCCAAGTGTGTGGCAAAGAATTCAGGATCAGGTTCAATTGTTTAAGCTTTTAATCATCAGGATGTTGCCAGCCCTTCCGCTCAATTGGCAGTTGAAATACACTAGGCTAATTCTTAATCAGTCTGGATATTATGCAAACTGATTTGCAACTATTCCAGTTACCTACCATAACCTTGGAAAGAAGTGAGATACAAACCAGGTGATGCTCCTTAATATTCAGTGGGTGCTCCTAAATTTTTGTTGGTGCTCCTAACTTCCTGAAGTTGGGGGCACCAGTTCTACCAAGTAAAAAAGTTAATTTTGACCCCTGCATAATATTACTTTCTCCAGTGGAAAAGTTGTTTTGTCTGAATCAGGAGTGAAATATGCACAAATCAAGCTCTGCTTACAAGCTAGAACAGTTCTAAACAAAAATTTTGGTGGATTTTGATACGAGGGGGATGGACTTTTTTCCTGAAGGAAGTGTTATTATGCATTATTGGCTCTTGTTTTGTCCAGAAGTATTGGCTTATAGTTAAACGCCTTGTTGATGGATTTGTTTCTTTAAAAAATCATTTTGGGGTGAACTATTTCTTTAAAAATGTCTTCATTTTACCTCCATAAAACCTGCAGAAACTCTTTTGCATGCCAAAATGTAGCTCGGAATGGGGATTTTGGACGTGTTCCCCTTACGGTCTATGTAGGATTCTAAACTTTATGGAAATAGACATGGCTTTTCTGTTGTCCTGGGTCATTATTGTTACTGTAGTTGGCTTTGTGATTTTGAGCATAATGCAGTAATTCCCCGCAGCAAAGGAACAATCACGCTGGCTCTTCTCCCGCTATCCGTCACTGTCCAGCGGTGTGGGTATGCAGAGGTCTGGCAGCTGTTACTAGGCTTTTAAGATTTTACTAGTGTTAAATCTGTGATCCGCCATAAGGCTGGGAAAGGGCCTGCTGCTCTCGATGGATGGGATTTGACTTATTTGGATCAGGTGCTGAATATGGCAAATGCCATGTGGGAACTTTTTGGTTTGTTTTACTGCAATGAAGTCGGATTGTTAAAGGGATAGTTCACCCAAAAATTTCACTAGCAGCTCAGCTCGGCCGTAATGGAATCATTCAGGGTGGGTATCAGTACCACAACATCAGGTGATCACTGTTTTTCTACCTCATAAATGTCAGAGGGATACGGGCGGGAAAAGGTTGTGCTTTTCCTGTCCAGCCACACACACATTGTGCTTTCACCTCTGGGTGATATCAAGCATCCCTTCCTTCTTTCTAAAAGTGTGTCAGAAGAAATAAAGTACATTGAATTTTCACAGCTTGGAGAAGGCTTAAAGGGATAGTTCACTCAAAAAAAAAAATGTACCCTGTGATTTACTCACCCTCAAGTCATCCTAGGTGTATATGACTTTCTTCTTTCAGAAGAATACAATCGGGAGTTATATTAAAAAAAACTTCCTGGCTCTTACAAGGTTTATAATGGCAGTGAATGGGTGTTATTTTTCAATAGTCCAATAAAGTGCATCCATCCATCATAAAAAGTGTCCCACACGGCTCCAGGGGTTGAATAAAGGCCTCCTGAATATTTTCCTCCTGAACCATTTAGTTTTTGTAAGAAAAATATTCATATTTAAATCTTTATAAACAGTAATCTCTAGCTTCTGCTACCTGTCATACCTGTCGGACGTAAGCTCCGTTGAGAAGTAACGAACGCAAAAGCGCACAAAACGAGCATCGATTCGCTTCAGGAGGCCTTTATTCATACCCCCAACCGCCAGTAATAAATTTATATATTTCTGTCACAGTTTCTTCAAGTTAAACCAAACTTTTTATTTTAACCGTTTGTTGTGAAGACCTTTGAGATTCTTTGTGTAAATGACATCATGATAGTCGACATGATTGAACATGAACATGACTGATACCTCAAATTGTGTGGTTTGTTGAGAAGAGTTGTGCTTTTACTTTTCTAATTGATCAAACTTATGGTTTTGACCAGGTATTTACTGAAATGAGCAAAAATCTATATCTGTCTAACAGAATATTGAAGAGACTCACATAGTATCTTGATAAAAACAAACACTTTAACAATGCATTGGCAACTCGCAGCTCACATTTATTCAGGAAATGTCTACTTTTAATGAGGGTTTACATTTGCAATCTTGATGAATTTGCAATAAAGTAGTAGGCTAGTATCTTGAAAAACACATTTTGGCATGTACATTGCATTAGTTATCTTAGCATTTTTTTCCCCAGATGTGGGTTGTTATGCAAGACTAGATAACAAATGACAAACTCCCATAAACAGCCTGAATATGATTGAGCAATCATCAGGCACAAGATGCTTCAGTACTGTTTGTTGGTACACCTCACTGTGGATATATGTGACCCTGTCTGTGAAATCCAGGCTAAAGTCTCAAAATCTAATTATGAGATAAGCATCAAAGTTTGATTTCAACTATTAATTTCACTATGATTTCAATCTTTGACATGGCCTTACTCAGTCAATATTAAATATATAAAGGTTATATTTTCACAGAATGTTCTACATCTTTATGAAGGATGATTTTATGTAGAAAACAGTAAATCACAAAAAAGTGACTTCAGCTGGGTTTTCACAGGCAGGGTCACATATGTTCCCCACATACCTGTGCTCCATATCTATATCAGATTTTTTTTTATACTTAATGTCTGTCTCCTAAGAAAAATATTGAGATGACGACTCCTTGTGACTTCTCTTGAAGCTGCCTGTAGGCAATGATAATTGGCTGTCAGCTTTCAGAGCCTCTCCGTCCTGAATAAAATTAGACTACAGTACAGCTCCGTTTTCCTCAGTGATTGAGCCTGGAATATGAGCTGGAACGGGCATAAACACCTGGTTTGTATCTCACTTCCTTCCAAGGTTATGTTAGGTAACTGGAATAGTTGCAAACCAGTTTTCATAATATCCAGACTGATTAAGAATTAGCCTAGTGTATTTCAAATCATAATATGTTGAAAATATCATGCCAAAGGTTGACTGGAAGATATACGATTTCTGGTGGATTTTTGAAGTCTTTCAGAAGAATACAATCGGGAGTTATATTAAAAAAAACTTCCTGGCTCTTACAAGGTTTATAATGGCAGTGAATGGGTGTTATTTTTCAATAGTCCAATAAAGTGCATCCATCCATCATAAAAAGTGTCCCACACGACTCCAGGGGTTGAATAAAGGCCTCCTGAAGCGAACCATTTAGTTTTTGTAAGAAAAATATTCATATTTAAATCTTTATAAACAGTCATCTCTAGCTTCTGCTACCTGTCATACCTGTCGGACGTAAGCTCCGTTGAGAAGTAACGAACGCAAAAGCGCACAAAACGAGCATCGATTCGCTTCTGGAGGCCTTTATTCATACCCCCAACCTCCAGTAATAAATGTGTATATTTCTGTCACAGTTTCTTCAAGTTAAACCAAACTTTTTGACCGTTTGTTGTGAAGACCTTTGAGATTCTTTGTGTAAATGACATCATGATAGTCGACATGATTGAACATGAACATGACTGATACCTCAAATTGTGTGGTTTGTTGAGAAGAGTTGTGCTTTTACTTTTCTAATTGATCAAACTTATGGTTTTGACCAGGTATTCACTGAAATGAGCAAAAATCTATATCTGTCTAACAGAATATTGAAGAGACTCACATAGTATCTTGATAAAAACAAACACTTTAACAATGCATTGGCAACTCGCAGCTCACATTTATTCAGGAAATGTCTACTTTTAATGAGGGTTTACATTTGCAATCTTGATGAATTTGCAATAAAGTAGTAGGCTAGTATCTTGAAAAACACATTTTGGCATGTGCATTGCAGTAGTTATCGTAGCATTTTTTTCCCCAGATGTGGGTTGTTATGCAAGACTCGATAACAAATGACAAACTCCCATAAACAGCCTGAATATGATTGAGCAATCATCAGGCACAAGATGCTTCAGTACTGTTTGTTGGTACACCTCACTGTGGATATATGTGACCCTGTCTGTGAAATCCAGGCTAAAGTCTCAAAATCTAATTATGAGATAAGCATCAAAGTTTGATTTCAACTATTAATTTCACTATGATTTCAATCTTTGACATGGCCTTACTCAGTCAATATTAAATATATAAAGGTTATATTTTCACAGAATGTTCTACATCTTTATGAAGGATGATTTTATGTAGAAAACAGTAAATCACAAAAAAGTGACTTCAGCTGGGTTTTCACAGGCAGGGTCACATATGTTCCCCACATACCTGTGCTCCATATCTATATCAGATTTTTTTTTATACTTAATGTCTGTCTCCTAAGAAAAATATTGAGATGACGACTCCTTGTGACTTCTCTTGAAGCTGCCTGTAGGCAATGATAATTGGCTGTCAGCTTTCAGAGCCTCTCCGTCCTGAATAAAATTAGACTACAGTACAGCTCCGTTTTCCTCAGTGATTGAGCCTGGAATATGAGCTGGAACGGGCATAAACACCTGGTTTGTATCTCACTTCCTTCCAAGGTTATGTTAGGTAACTGGAATAGTTGCAAACCAGTTTTCATAATATCCAGACTGATTAAGAATTAGCCTAGTGTATTTCAAATCATAATATGTTGAAAATATCATGCCAAAGGTTGACTGGAAGATATACGATTTCTGGTGGATTTTTGAAGTGTGCTTGCCCTTTGGGCTGATATTACCCACAATCCCTTGAGCTACGGTAAAGGATGAGATTATAATTTGGCTCTTTTTCCACCTTTCAGTTGATGACTGGCACATTTTAAATGTATGCACCTAAAAAAAATGTAGGTGAATTTCTCAATACACATTCCAGTCTTATTATGCATGAAATTCCCATTGGTATCATGATGCAATTTTATGATGTGGAAGTATGTCCCAGTACTGTCATGTTATGAACTCAAAAGTATGTACTTCACATTCCCAGCAAAGTACATGCCTTTAGTGCAGAGCAGAAGTATGCAAAGTATGCAGGCAGTCTTCATTGTAGAATATGCCTCACCTTGCTTCATTAAAACTGATAGAATGTCCACAAAGAAGCACAGTCCTTGCATTTAGCCGCAGTGTCATTCAGAGGTAAATCTACTGCCCAGAGGGAGTCATCTGAATAAAACCAAAAAACAAAATTATATGTGTTGCTGTGCATAGATAATTGTATATGGAAGCGTTATCATTTCAAGGGGTGTTTGCTGCTTTGTTTTTGGTAAACAGCTTCAGTGCTGTAGCCTCTTTTGATAATCAGCCTATTTTTAGGGCCATTAAGTCTTTTTACATTGTAGCTAACTTTATATTCATTAGAATATAAGTACGCTTTCCTCCAAATTCTCATTTGCCTAGATGATTGTCTTTCAAAAGCATTTTTGACTTTTAGGTCATCTAATATTGATATACATTGTAAAAAATGATTTTACGAGGTTGAAAGTAAAACAGATTTACCAAAAAATGCTATTTCAGTTTTACTACTTCACAATTTCACGTAGGCCTGGGCGATAAAACGGTATCGATATTTATCGACAGTACACCTTCTTCGATATCGATAAAAAAGTTGTTGGATATAGCACACGATATAGGCACGTGCTATGAGTGACGCAGACAGCACACACAAACACCGAACACATAATGAATTGAGTGCTGTGCCTGCCTGTGATGAGGAGATTGTGAATAAATAAATGAATATTAGTCTAATTTAAAATAAACATTTGCATTTGAATGTTAGGAGTGCATCAGGGAGCGTCATCAGTTGTGCGCGAGATGCGGTGATGGAAGTGACGTTGTTGCATTTTAATGTTTTTGTTAGTCTAGCCCACGTCTGCTGTGTTATTCATTCAAAATATTCGAGAAATATAGAAGCTCAATGCGAATATTTTGAATGGGTTAAAACCGAAACCAAGCCATTCACACAGAATGCATATTCAGCACATTTTTTAGACGGACAAATATGACTGCTGCACTCGCGTCTCACAAGAGATATATAGAAAGCCATGCAAAGTTAAAACAGTTTAAAATGTTTGAAAACACATCACGAATTTGTGGAGGTTTATTCCTTTTCACTGCATCTCATATGTTTTAAATGCAATCTGTGTGAATGGCGCTTCAGTGCTTTTGATTAAGCAATGCATAAATACATGATGCTGGTGTGTTCATAATTGTTTATGCAATTTACGAAATTATATTAGATTTTTATGAGTTAATTTAGACGTAATGCACGTTTTTATAGAGTTACTTCCTTGCGTTGACAATTTGAATGCACTGGATTATTTTGCTCATTCCGCCCTCCTGTGGCCTCGGGAGACAATTAGACCTATACAATAAAGAACTATTTAATCTTTATTGTGTTTGATTGTCAAAACAAAAAATATTTGTTGTTTGTCTCAATAAATTGTGTTGATTATAAATACAGTGGTTAAATTAAAAAAAAAATTCTATTGCTTTTTGTTTTAAAAAAAAAGGTTATAAAAATGTAAATAATTATCGATACCGAACGATATGAAACATTATATCGTTGATCAATTTTTTAGCTATATCGCCCAGCCCCAATTTCTCGTTTAATTGAATGTGTTACTTGCCATCTCTGCAATTGCTTGTGAAATTTACCGTGAATTTTTTTCTACACCATTTTTTCCAGTGTACTTAAGAATAGATATTCTTACAGTTGTTTATACAACAGATTTTTAAATGAATATTTTCTGTTCAGAGATTGCAAATGTGAACTGGGCTGTAATGTCATTCTTAGACTAAAAAAAACATCAGACTGGGTTTTATTTCCATGGATTGCTCTGAAGACTCAATTTCATTTCAGCAATGTTATTTTATCAGGCTGAAATACAGGTGGGCCTTTTGGGACTGTGTGTTGCCCGGAGGAAAACATTGGCCGTCTGCACCAAATCAGGGTGAAACGGATAGAAATTAAGGTTGAAATTATTGCTAACACTGACAGGCCAAACAGGATGCAAATGCGCCTCAAGGCCACTGTAGGAGGTCTTGCGGTGGGACCTGTTAGCTCTTGCTAGTCAAAGAAAACTATCCATGCATGGTCATCTGGCTAGATCAAGTGCCTGAGGCATCCAGCCTGAGCAAAACTAGATTTAAAGATGAGAGCGTGTTCTTGTGGAACCAGTCGACACAGAACATCTCAAAGGGAATTACACTGTGTGCTCTATTTAAAGCCCAATGTGTGGCCCTTATGCCAAAACCTTTGTCTATCCTTGTCTAGCATATTTTAATGTTAAATTCAGTGCACAACCTTCTGATAGATCATGCATAAGCTTATTAAACACAGCTGTCTCTGTTTTATTTCCACTGGAAAAGTTTAGGAGCTTGACTTTTCCGTAGAAGAGCGGATAAGATAAGACAAACAACTGGTTTATTTTTCCCTCCCTGCCAGTAAATTATGTTAGTGGCACAGCTTTCCTTTTTATTGATGACTAGGGAAGCAGACCTATTGACCATAAGAGAAGTTTTTCACCAGTAATAAAAGAACTTAGAAGTTGTTGGCCTACTTTTCAACTTTTTCAATTGAAAAGTTAAGGGAATGCTTAAACACTTTGAAGCTTCACTTTTACTTACATTTTTGACGTTTTTCATTTGACACTATTGTCATCTGTCTCTTGAAATCATATTAACATCATGCGGCAGAATGCATCTAATATAATTCAATCAGGCTGTATTACCTCAGTGGTCTATATTGTTTCAGCAGTGCATTAGGAACAGAGTGACTCATTGATGGAGTTCTGGAGAACATCTGGGAGAAAGTACTGCCAGATCGGTTCTGCCCGGAGAAGATGTCCCAAAGTGCAGCTCAACATCTGTCTGATGTTTAAACTGCCCTATGTAGAACATCGATCTAGCTAAAAGCTTGTCCTAGTTAACTTGTGAGTGCCGAATGCTTCTGTGCTGAGCTGAGTTATTTTATATGGCCTGGAATTTAATTTGCCTTCATTATGGTATAAAATGAAGATGAATTGGAGAAACGGTGTTACTTAGAAGTCAAGGAGAGCAACAACTCTGACAGAAACATTCGATAAAGATTAATTGAGATGTAGGAAAACATTAACATTGCTTTATCAGATTTTTTAAGAGCTGTTTCAGGTTCACGTAAAAGGAAAAAACACAGACAGTACTACATTTGATCCAGTTTGGTGCATTGCATGATAGGGTTGGGCTGATAGACGATGCCATCGTCCATCGCCGATGGCTGATAGACATCACGATGTTAAGCTGACATCGTGATTACCCCCCACACACCTCCTCTCCCGCAATCCGCCGCTTCCCAGTTCCGTGTTCAGAAAGGAAATTAAGTGTACTACAGAAACCCTAAAGGGAATAACTAGCCTACGAGATGGGAGGATAAAAAAATATTTCAAGACCTTTTTCTCGCAATTATATCATTGGGTAAGTATAGGCGCCTGTATATAAATTGCGGGCATCAGGGAGCCGCTATTGAAACGGCTTTCGGTTGCGCGCTCTCATTTTACTTTCACTTTCACTTTTGAGATTCGCGATCGCAAGGACTCTATACTATGGAGCGGCAGTACTTACCACACATTTGACAAGATTAGATGATTAGATGCAAATCATTCACTATCGTCCTATCAGGCATTTCTCCTTAAGCCCAATTTATACTTCTGCGGCAAACCTATGCTGTAGCTTACGCATAGACGCACACCCATACGCCGTAGCCTGACGTGCACCTCTCCAAAAATCTAACAGTCAATTTTACGCAGACCGCAAGCTCTGTGATTGGTCTGCAAGAACCCCTCACTCCATATGTACTTGAGTTTTGTGTGTGTTTATGTGCACTTTAATATATTTTAATGTTACACCTTCTTATATAAAATAAAACAAAGCAAAGAACAAGTGTCTTATCATTTATTATACTACATAGTAGGGCTGTGCGATTTGGGGGAAAATATCAAATTGCGATTTTTTTTGACAGATATTGCGATTACGATTTGATTTGCGATTTTACATTTGCAAAGTCAAGCTTCAGCTCAATATTGTCAATAATGTGCAGCACAGTATTGGTATCATTACCCTGCTGAAAAAAACAATAGAAACCATCACAGAAATTCTTATAGTTTCCATTAAACCATTACAAAATTCCTTTTTGTTTTGGGCATTATACCAATAGGAATTACTGTTGTTCTATTGGTTGCCATCTGCCAGATTACATCCCACCAATAGAATCCATCAAATACTAGTAGACACCATTATAGTTTACATTAAAACCAATATAATTCCCATTATATTGGGAATTGTATTGGCGGCTCCCTGATGCCCGCAAATTTAATTTGGCTATTTGCCTTAGTTGAAAAAAGCTGCTCTTCACCACAGCACTTATCTGTTTTTCAAAATTCAGATCAGTGTCAAAAATCACACCTAAGTTTTTAGCAAAAGGATGAATGTTTGATGACATAGAATCTAGATTAATAGTGATATCAGAGACAGCACCTGGGGGTCCAAAGACAACAATCTCAGTTTTGTTCTCATTTAGTTGGAGAAAGTTTCTGCCAGTCCAGCCTTTGAAATCCATTCAATTTTTTATTGTGTTTTGGGAGGGGTTCTATTGTTTTTTTTT
Organism: Sinocyclocheilus grahami; assembly: GCF_001515645.1. NCBI lineage: Eukaryota > Metazoa > Chordata > Actinopteri > Cypriniformes > Cyprinidae > Sinocyclocheilus > Sinocyclocheilus grahami. Next base: position 1,262,119 of record NW_015505853.1, read on the forward strand.
CAGCAGGCAAGATTATAATGGTATAACTACTTTTACAGAATTAACTTAATTACTGAATTTCACAGAAAATATTTGTTTATTTTTTATAAATGAACTGTATTTCTTAAGTCAATTATTAAAGAATTACATATGTTACATAGGCTAATTTATTCATTTTAAGTATTTAGGATTTTAAGAACAAGTGGAAAATGTGCTGAATGTTTCATTTCATCTAAGTGAAATTAGCAAGCAGTTAGACTGAATTTACATTCGTTTTAAATGCGGAGCCAGGCACGAGTTGACACAGGTTGCGCGAGTGCGGCAAGCATGAACGGCTCGTCCGTGACGCGGGATTCGAGCCACGTGGGGCAGAGAGGAGCGAGTATGAGAAGCATTCACAGACACAGGCTTTGTGTGCGCTCTTCTGAATTGGGAATAGCCAACATGCATTATAAACTTATTTCAAATTAATCTGTTGGGGAGATAAAATGTGTAAGATAACGTTCACGTACTAACAAAAACATCTAAGAATGTATATTTTATTCTCCAGTACTGAAAACGGAACCGATAAGGGAGCTCTGGATATGCGCTGTGACGCAGCTCTTGTAAATTACCTTTTTTGTTTGTCTGTCATTTCAAAGCTTAAGTTGCATACGTTTTTCTTTAGTTTTAATTTGCTTTAGTTTTTAATTTGTAAAGGCTACGGCGTAGGTCCGACGCAGAAGTATAAATCAGCCTTTACTCTGTGTATGTGGTAACTGAACCTTCATGTACTGTAATGCAACAGGCTACCACTAGCAAGCAGCTAACATTTAAGTGGCTCCGTATAACACGTTATTTGTTTCACGCTTCGGGCACACCCCTAACCCCGCCAACCCCCCATCGCCCAACCCTATTGCATGACCTCTCTAAAATTGTGCTACTGTCTTGTTGCTAAGGTGTTTTTAGCATGCTGGTATGTGGTTGATAGAGTATAGTTTAAAATTGAATCATGTCGGGGTTTTGTTGAAATGTCTAACTCTTAACTTTAGAAAAAATTATAGGGATGCACCGATATGAAAATTTTGGCCGATACCGATAACAGAAAAAATGAGCCGATATGGGCCGATACCGATATGGTGGCCGATATATTGTGCATCCCTAAAAAATTATATTGATGCTTGACTTCTTAAACCTCACTTTTGATGTCCATTTCTGCCAATGCAACTTTCAGTTCATTTGAAGAGGAAGTGGTGAAAAAGAGGAAGAGAGAAGGATAGTTTTCTCCTATGCAGAAACCATTGGGGACTGTATTTGATTAAAATACCGAACATGTTTAATTTTTTTTCTATTTACACTGGTTCTTTTTGGACTCTTGCCTTCAAAGCAAATTTCAGTAGGAGAAAATTGGTTACCCTGTCGTCGGGAAATGTCATTGATGCATAAAATATGCTCGCACTGATAATAAGGGATCCATAATTTCCTGCTTTCATCCGTATTTGCTGCTACTCAACCACGGCCAGACTGGGAAAAATCCTTCCATTTACAAAACTGGTTAAATATTGGCTTGTGGTAAATTTGCTTTGCCTTCACAACCCAGAGGCGGTGTGAGGATTAGACGGAGAGTTGTTATTCCATGGAAACTTTCTGGACCTGATCACAGGTCAGTGTGAATTTATTCTTCAGAACACATCCAGTTTCTTATTAATGGCCGGACGGTTCACAGTGGAGACGGAGCTCAGACATGCTGAATCTTGCCTGCTCACATGAGAAGAACTATTCTGCTTTAAGGGACCTATATTCATTTTGTGAATATGGGCCCTTTCAATTTATTGCTGTGATCAAAGCTGAATCTTCAGCATCATTACTCCAGTTTTCAGTGTCACATGATCCTTCAGAAATAATTCTAATATTCTGATTTGCAGCTCAAGAAACATTTCTGATTATTATCAATGTGGAAAACAGTCTAGCTGCTTAACGTTTTTTGTGGAGACCATAATGCATTTTTTTGAAGATTCTTTGATGAATGGAAAGAACAGCATTTATTTGAAATAGAAATCTTTTATAACATTATAAATGTCTTTTAATGTCACTTTTGATCAAAAGACCCAAAACCTTTGAACAATAGTGTACATATTAAGGTCATTAGTAGAGGTTGACCGATAGTGGATTTTACCGATACCGATAGCTAGGTTGGACCACACTGGCCGTAACCGATTAATCATCCAATAGTTTTTAAAATGGATACTCAACGAAAATTTAAATAGTGCATTTATATTTTTAAAAAGTACTGAACCATACTCTGTACATGAATAAAAATATTAATATTATTTATATATTAATCATTAAACTTAAAAATTTAAAAATGTATTAGTAGATGTTGAAATTAACAAACACTAACTAGATGGCCATCTTTAAATATCTACACAAAGGACATAGCATTGAAATTACATACATATGGATATTGTATGTATACTCTCACACTTTAATTGCTTCTATTCTAGAGCATGTGATGATTATCTAATCAAAATAACAAAATATGGCAGTCGCACACCGGGCAAAAAGCGCCACGCCGCGTCTAGGAGAACTCGCAGGTATCAGGAGTCACACACACGTACAGGACGCGTCGCGTCACCAGCCGGGCAAAAGTTCACGTCAAGAATGATTAAAAAGCAGCATAGATGAGTTTGAAGTTCGGTGTTAAAAAAAAAAAAAAAAACGGCGCAAAACAGAAAGAAAAAGCGCAATCTATATTATAGATCTATATATGAAGCATACAGACTTTATTAAGTCAAGTCAAGTCAAGTCAACTTTATTTATATAGCGCTTTTAACAATACAGATTGTGACAAAGCAACTGAACAGTATTAATTAGGAAAATAGTGTCAATAATGCAAAATGACAATAGTAAACACTCATTTTTCAGTTAAAGACAGTTCATCATTGAATTCAGTGATGTCAACATCCAGCTTAGTTCAGTTTAAATAATATCTTTGCAATCATGTCAACGATAACGCTGGAAATGAAGTGTCCCCAACTAAGCAAGCCAGAGGCGACAGCGGCAAGGAACCAAAACTCCATCAGTGACAGAATGGAGAAAAAACCTTGGGAGAAACCAGGCTCAGGCGGGGGGCCAGTTCTCCTCTGACCAGACGAACCAATTAGAGCCACAGACAAACGTTTCACTGAAAAAATGCTTAATACACAGTTTTACAGCCTAAGGTGAAGTCATTATGTACATTAACAACAATTTGGGACTAATATAATGTAATTTAATCAAAAACTTTATACTTCTGCGTCGGACTAGGCTTGCCACGATAGACCGTACTGACGGTGATACCGGTGTTAAGCCGCAAAAGCGCCTGTTTGGCAATATTTTGGATTTTGAAAAGCCTTTTGACTTTTACCGTTTATCTAAGGTGATTTTGGAGGTTTTTTTTAAACATTAGTTTCTTATTTAATTGTTCCACAGTGTTTGCTGATTTTTTACTGTATTTAAACTTTGTATAATTTATTGATTTTATTTGACATCAAGGTGTATGCCGTGCCTCCAAGCTTTCTTATTTGTTTTGCTAATAAAGTTCATTCTTATTTATTTGGTTATATATATTATACATGTTTACTTATTTCCAGTTTTGTATACCTATTTAAACTTTATGCAAGTTATTTTATATTAGGCATATCCTGCCCTATAGCATGGTGTATTTTTATTAGTTTTGTTAATACAAGTTCTATGTTTTATATATAGGCTAAAGTGAGTTTGATGTTGTATTTTGTTGTTGTATTCAAGCAATTGACGCCGAATTGCCGCTAATTCAAAAGTGAAAGTAAAATGCACACGGCGCTTTTAAGCTATTTAAAAGCGATGGAAAGCAAGGAAAAGAGGGAACGGCCCGCCCCTGCGGTGATACCGGTATTACCGGTGTTGTCACACCTCGATTAACCGGTGGGAAAATTTCCTCACCATCACAACCCTAATGGTAACTGCTGAATAGATGTTGAAAACATTAAAGTAGCCTACAAAATTAAACACTTTTGAGGTTCTAAACAATGTTGGACGTGCTCCTCATGAGAACTACAGTAGCCTATTATTAAAAGGGTCATATGATGTTGCTAAAAATAACATTATTTTGTGTATTTGGTGTAATGAAATGTTTATGGTGTTGTCACACCTCGATTAACCGGTGGGAAAATTTCCTCACCTTCACAACCCTGCGTCGGACCTACGCCATAGTCTTTACACTGTAGGCTATGCGTCAGTTTTCATTTATACTTCTGCATCGTTGTCTGCATCAACGTGCAGTACACATGCAAACCGCTAGTCAGCAGTGTCCACGGGCACGGGCATGTTCCTAGTGTAACCCGCAGTACCACGGCAAAAGCCGAAGAAGAAGCGGCTCGTCGGAGAAGCATTATAGCCGTGACAGCGGCAAATAAATATCAAATCATTAAATCATTATTTAAAACTACAAAAAGGAGACAACAACGGAACAGATGATGGCATACTTTCAATCTGCACAAGGACTTGTACCACGGCAGATCAACATTGTTTGTTGCGGACAACTACTGATGTACAATGCTATGTATTATAATAAATAATAAGACTTGTTCTTTGCTTTGTTTTATTTTATATAAGAAGGTGTAACATTAAAATATATTAACGTGCACATAAACGCACACAAAACTCAAGTACATATGGAGGGAGGGGTTCTTGCAGACCAATCACAGAGCTTGCGGTCCACGTAGAATTGACGCGCTGGTAGATTTTTGGAGAGGTGCAAGTCAGGCTACGGCGTATGGGTGTGCGTCTATGCGTAAACTACGGCGTAGGTCCGACGCAGAAGTATAAATCGGCCTTGAGTACACACGTAATGTAATGACGGTTTAATTCATACTGGAAGCCGGAGGGCGCCCTTGCGCAGAAACTCCACATATGCATAGTAGAAGTAATGCTCCAGGAAGAAGTATCCAGCGATCGCTGTAGCTGAATAAAACGCAGATAGAGAAATTTTAACTGAGGAAACCTGAAGACAATAAACATGCGATTGCACAAAATATATGGTATCTGTGTTCTTCAAGCAATCTTGGGTATTTTTTATTAGGATAAAGTATATTTATAATGCAATACTAATCGACATAGCCTTTATCACTGTATATAATGCTATAAAATAGTATGATTTCTGCCTTATTCTGTGATACGAAACCACGTCTGATCACAAAAATAAGTTATTTCAAACACTCAACTATGTTATGAAGTTAATATGGAGAGAAAGCATGTCAATAAATTAAAATATCTTTGTTGGACAACAGGTTTGTAAACGACTCATACACATGTAAAACTGTATAGCACACGTGCTACTGTAGTACATTTACTCAAGGCTCA
>NW_015505853.1:1268578-1323793 GCF_001515645.1 Sinocyclocheilus grahami
AGGATAAAGTATATTTATAATGCAATACTAATCGACATAGCCTTTATCACTGTATATAATGCTATAAAATAGTATGATTTCTGCCTTATTCTGTGATACGAAACCACGTCTGATCACAAAAATAAGTTATTTCAAACACTCAACTATGTTATGAAGTTAATATGGAGAGAAAGCATGTCAATAAATTAAAATATCTTTGTTGGACAACAGGTTTGTAAACGACTCATACACATGTAAAACTGTATAGCACACGTGCTACTGTAGTACATTTACTCAAGGCTCAGACCGATTTTTGTCGCACTGTACAGCCCTATCCAAACCTGTTCCAGATTGTAGAAGGAGCTGCTCAATTTCACGTCACTCCACACAGTCGCACACAGAAATATGTCAACAACTAGACTTTATCATTATTATCGCGGGAAGACGAATTCTTATCGTGTGGAGAATTTTTACAGGTATATCGCAAACGATAAGATATTGCCCATCCCTACCTCTCATCCAGAGATAATGAAGCTCTCTGAAATCTTACATGGCTTTTACTGATGACTGCATGGGCAATTCTAACAGAGACAGTGACTTGAGGGGATTCACATGTTTTTTTTCCTGTACGCATGCCTTATGGAGTATTTGCTCTGTGGGTTTGTTTTAGAACAGCTGCTAATGCTTGGAGCTAGCTGTCAGCATACCAGATAATGTGTTCAGTGAATAGGACAAGTCTGTGAGGTCATTCTGAGCGCTGCCAGTTGGTTTCGAATCTTAACAAATGGGTGTGAACTCTTTTTTTGTGTGTGTGGAGCTGTGTTCAAAAACATCTCTTGCCAATTGCATACTGTAATCACTAATAAGAACTGTGATTTGGCCAGAGAGTCTTTTAGGCCAGAAACAAATACAGGCATAAATGCTTGGCCAACATATTACAATTGTACAGTCCTATACTAGATATTTCACATGCATACTTGCAATATTGTGTCAGTATTTAAGGGGCGATAAAAAGAGATCTATGAGAGTTCAATTTGGAATGCGTAGTTAGAAGTGTCTGTGCTAATGTACTTGTGTACTGTTTCGGGCCTTAGACTTGATTAAGATTGATGTGTCCTTGGAATAATGATATATGGAGGCTGTCCTATACATTTCAGATTAAAGCAAAGTGATTCATATTTCCTATCTTTAGCATTGATCATATAAAATAGCCCACAAGTGTATTTAAGACTTCTTGTTTTCCTGAATTATGCAAATAACTGACACTTGCTGTCTGTTTTGCAGATTGAGTGCAGTTGGATGGCATGCAGTATCTCCAAGAGATCATGGCACACTGTGGCCAGTTCATGAGTCTCAACAATGGAAGAGTGACCAGAGTATGATGCCACAAATAAAAATGCAGTTTAGCCATGCCTCCATTGCTGATCCCCATCAAGGACACTAAATTTTTACTGCTGTCTGGGACTCTCCCTCTTCTCTTGGATAGATTCAATTTCAACATACATCATACAGCATGCAAGACCATATTGTTTATGGATGATATCATTCTGTCACGAGAAAGATGAAATTTCCTTTTATCAGGAGTCCCAATTAAAACAAGGACACATAAGTTACGAACTCCAGAAAGGGGTAAAACTGAAAGTGTGTACAGTACAGATGAGGTTGCATTATGGCAGCTGAATCTCCTCAACGGCTGCATTCACATATCTGGTTCGGAGGAGAGTGATAGTTGCACGATGCAGCGAAGCGGAGGCATCGTTGGGAACAGTGGCCAGCCATGGGTACTGCGGCGAGTACGGCTCACCTGGCTCAGTTTCATGCTCTTCTTCATCCTGGTCTTTTTCCCTCTCATTGCACATTACTACCTCACCACAATTGATGAAGCAGGGGGACCAGATAAACGCATTTTTGGGCCAAGACCTGGAGGAGAGCTGTGTGAAGCGAAGCATGTTCAAGACCTGTGTCGTATCCGGGAATCCGTCAGCGAGGAGCTACTTCAGCTTGAGGCAAAGCGACAAGAACTCAATGGCGAGATAGCCCGACTTAACCTACGCATCGAGGCCTGTAAACGTAGTATTGACAGTGCCAAACAGGACTTGTTACAACTCAAAAATGTCATCAGCCAGACAGAGCACTCTTACAAGGAACTTATGGCACAAAACCAGCCAAAACTGTCATTGCCAGTTAGACTTTTACCAGAAAAGGATGATCCTGGATACCCTCCTCCGAAGTCAGCCCAAAACTGTCGTTTGCATACTTGTTTTGATTATGCTAGATGTCCACTTACATCTGGCTTCCCTGTCTATGTTTATGACACAGGGTCTTATCCTTGGGGTGAGAAGTTGGACCCTCTTGTCAAACAAGGCTTTGCCTCATCCATCAAAAGCAGTGTATATGTGACCGATAATCCAAACATTGCTTGTCTGTACATAGTGCTCGTTGGGGAAATACAAGAATCACCCTCCTCTCCTCCCACCTCGCCTTTAGACCTTGAAAAGCAGCTCAAGGTTTTGCCATATTGGAGGTTGGATGGCCACAACCATCTACTTGTACACCTTTCAAGAAAGTCTCTGACACAAAACTTCCTGTACAATGTGAGCACAGGCCGAGCAGCAGTGGCACAGTCTACCTTTTTTGAACATCAATATAGGGAAGGTTTCGACATGGTGGTGTCTCCACTAGTCCACGCTCTGTCTGAGCCCAACTTCCTTGAGGTCCCACCGCAAGTCCCGGTCAAGAGGAAGTACCTCTTCACCTTTCAGGGAGAAAAGGTTGAGTCTTTGAGGAGCAGCTTGCTTGAAGCCCCACCGCAGTCTTTCGAGGAGGAAATGGAGGGTGATCCACCAGCTGACTATGATGACCGCATTATTGGCACACTTAAGGCTGTACAGGACAGCCACCTAGACCAGGTTCTTGTGGAGTTCACTTGCAAGAATCAGCCCAAGCCGAGTTTACCAACAGAGTGGGCGTTGTGTGGCGAGCGTGAGGATCGTTTAGAAGTACTGAAGGTCTCTACGTTTGCCTTGGTGATATCTCCAGGCGATGTCCAGTTGGTGGCATCTGCTGGCTGTAGCATGAGACTTTTTGAGGCTTTGGAAGTTGGGGCAATACCGGTGGTGCTTGGCGACCACTCAAAGTTGCCCTACCATCACCTTATACGCTGGAGTGAGGCAGTCATTATGGTACCCAAGCCTCGCATAACGGAGCTGCACTTTCTGTTGCGTAGCATCTCAGACAATGACCTTCTGGCCATGCGACGGCAGGGTCGGTTTCTTTGGGAGACGTACTTCTCCACCTCAGAGAGCATCTTCAGCACCATCCTGGCTAGCGTACGAACCAGCATCCAGATACCAGCAGCACCTATACGTGAGGAGCCTGCCCAGGAGATTCCCCACAAAGCTGGGAAGTTGGCAGGAACCGATGCTAACATGGCTGACAATGGTGACCTAGATCTGGGGCCTGTTGAAGTAGAGCCCCCTTATGCTTCGCCCCGCTTCTTGCGTAACTTCACCTACACAGCTGCTGATGTCTACCGCACCTGGAATCGTGCACCTGGCCCTTTCCATCTATTTCCACATACTCCCCTGGACCCCGTACTTCCCTCAGAAGCCAAGTTTCTAGGGTCGGGGACTGGGTTCCGCCCTATCGGTGGAGGTTCTGGGGGATCTGGTAAAGAGTTTCAGGCCGCTCTAGGAGGTAACGTCCCACGGGAGCAGTTCACTGTGGTCATGCTTACTTATGAAAGGGAGGAGGTTCTTATGAACTCACTGGAGAGACTAAATGGCCTTCCTTATCTTAACAAAGTGGTGGTAGTGTGGAATTCCCCCAAACCACCTTCCGATGATCTCCTCTGGCCAGACATTGGTCTACCAATTGTGGTAAGCATACATTATTTCTTGATCATATTTGTTATAGTCATATCTTTTTACTGGGCCAGTAAGCAACCTCCTAGTAACCTCCCGAAACACCCTAGTAAGATTCCTGAACACCCTACCAATGCATAACACCCTAACATCATGGTGGCAGTTTAGGACAGGCAGGCACCACTCAAGGAAAAAAATCATGTTAAGCTTGTTATTAGTCAGAATTCTCCAAGGCTCCAATGTGATAGAACCTCACAAGCATTGCATTCTGCTGTAGATTTGGTCTGCTCTCTCTGCTGTCTTTGAAGCATAGCTTTCATGTCTCTAGGGCAGCAAGCCAAATTAGTTCTGGTGATATTAAAGGAAACAGTGTTGTATTAAGCCCACAGTAAGGTTATACTTTGAAATGAAAACCCAAACAGAATGCTGAAGTACCCCAAGTTTCTTACTATCTTCAAGTAGTTTGGAACTTTGAAATTGAGCAGCTTTAATTATGGATGTAAGGTTGCAAAGTTGTATTAGAACTAGCAAATATTTAAATTTTAAACCATGCCTGCACACAAAACGTTTGCTTTATTAATCAAAAATGGTTAAGATAAGTATTAAGTTGTTTTGATTGGCATTTGATGTTTTCATAAGGATGTGTGTCTGGCAGGCCCAGTAAAACCTCATAATAATGCCATGTTCTACCTCAACAGTCGTTCACAATGTGGCATGTTGACTCAACAGATGGGCTTTTTCTCTGCAGGTGGTACGCACAGAAAAGAACAGCTTAAACAATCGCTTCCTTCCCTGGGATGCAGTTGAGACTGAGGCTGTTTTGTCTATTGACGATGATGCCCATCTTCGACACGATGAAATTATGTTTGGGTTCAGGTAAGGTTTTTATGATGCCAAGATCATACCATATTATGTTTAATAAGGCAATTACACAGAATGCTTACAATATTTTCATGAAAATGTAAATAATTTAAATGAAATAATTTAATTATCTACTTTGGCTGTTCACAAATGTATCCATCTTTTGGCCATTTCAAAGCAAATACGTCAATATCGAGGTATATACTGAATATAGTGAAAAGGCTTTAAATATTGAGATAAACCTTTGATTTTGTGTTGGTAAAATATTACATCCTGAAAATGCAATACCTAAATTTTTGCAGATAATTTTGAAGATATTTTCCTTTTTTTAAAGATAAATTTAGGGGCATTATTTGTATAGGACCATGCCCATGATGCTGTGACGCCATTACTTTTGCCCCTTTTAAAGAAATGTTATTTTGTGAAGTTCATTTTTATCATTTATATTATTAGAAAAGAATGTGAAACTCCCCATGATGTCACTGCTTCGGGCTTAAGTATGTTTAGGAAAAATAAATTCAGTTTTATGAAGCAAGGAAAGCAAAATATTTCTATAGGAGAGACCGTGTAAGCCAATCTGTTTTCTCACCTCAGTCTGTATGTTTTAAGCATACCATTTTAGATAAAATTACGGTGTGATCCAAAGATGTGAAAAGTGTTTTCAAATGCACATGAACATCTGTATGCCCATTTAAATGTATTTGTGAAGAAAGCGAGAACTGTTGTGGAGTGTTCCTGCAGGGTTTTTGCATTCAGTCATGTAATGTTGAGAGTTTAAGCCAACAGCTGCAGATTCAGTTGTTGGTTTGAGGAATTTAAAGCATCTGATCTGATAAAGTCCATGACAGTTGAAGAAACCCCTGTGCTTCCCTCCTGTGTACTTCTATGTTTATTCACATGTTTAATCATTGGGAAGATGAGCTGATAGCGGGAGCTTTAGATTTGATTTTGCTTGCACTGGTTTATTTTTCTTTTTCGTCTGTTTGTTTTGGGGTAAAAATGGTCACGTCAAGAATCTTTACACGCTGAACACTAATAATGTTCCCGATATGTTTTGGTGTCTTAATATTAGGGAATTGGTCAGGATGGTAAACAAGAAGATTTTTTTTTATTATTATTATTATTAGGTTGGCATTATAATCAAAGATGCTACCATTGCTAAACAGATATTATGATTGATCTGTAGGTCTATTTTATGTGAGGTCTTTGAAATATTTAGGCCTAAATTTTATTTTAGATTACACAATTTTAACATAAACTAATAAACTTAATGTGATGCATATGTGTCAGTCATACTGTCAATGAAACAGGAAAGGTTTCTGCATGAATATGGCATAGTTTATCATTATCTATTTGATTTTATTCAATTACTTAATCAATTTATTCAATTCAAATTTTCATAATGCATTTCATAATCAAATTTCTTAGAATCAACATAAATCTGTTGTAAAATATTTAAATATGTTCAGTTAAAAAGTATGAATTTTGTTAAAATACGGCTAGCTGAGAAATAATATTCAATTAGCTAAAATGAATGAGATTGAAAATTGATTTACTGATGATAACTATATAAACTTGTTTGTGTATTGAGTTTTTGTTAAAACTGTAATCCAAATGGATGAAAATTTTATATGTATTTTAAATATATAAATATTAAATTACTTAATAATTATTATTATTTATTTATTTTGTATTTATTTTATTTTTTTTAGAGCATATATTGCTAAGAAACTTACCAAGTGCTGTTCAGTGATCATTAAAATCACCGGTTTGGATCATTCCCATCTCTTTCTCTTCCTTCGCTCCCAGGGTGTGGCGGGAGGCCAGAGACAGGATTGTGGGATTCCCAGGAAGGTTCCATGCCTGGGATGTAAATCACCAGTCTTGGCTTTACAATTCCAACTACTCCTGCGAGCTCTCCATGGTGCTGACGGGTGCAGCCTTCTTCCACAAGGTGAAGCTTTGCCCGCTTTGTCACTTCCAGAGCCTGATCATGCCACAAATAGACACCAGGCTTATGTAGGTTTACCCAGATAACACCAGGAAATGGTGTAGTTAGTTAAAAACAATGTTGCTTCTAAGTATATTGTTGTTATAGACGCACAACATGTTTCATTTATGAGCATTGCTGTGCAACATCATGGTACATTTGAAGTGCTTTGGCTCGCTTGCATTAATTTTTTATTAAAATCCATAATTTCTTCCTCTCCTCAGTATTACGCGTACCTCTATTCGTACGTCATGCCTCAAGCCATACGTGACATGGTGGACGAGTACATCAACTGTGAGGATATCGCCATGAACTTCCTCGTGTCTCATATCACTCGCAAACCCCCCATCAAGGTCAGTGGGCTGTTACTTGAAACACATGTTATTTCAAGCCTTTTGGGGCTTTTGTCATTTGTGATTTCAGGTTCTTGCTCAGACATGCCATTTTTGGATATGAATAATGTGAATAATGAATAGTATAATAATGTTAATCAAGACAATACTTTCTGTTTCCATCACTCTGGGTAGCCCCACCCACATGGGGAAATCTAATTGGTTCAAATCTTTTCTCCACCTAACTGTGTTTTGAACTTTGAATATGGCCTTATTCACTTTTATTTTGTCACCGTGCAGCACTTCCAGTCAGGACAAAAAACTGTTTATTTTTAACTTGGTTACAACACAGTGTTACATTTTAATTATCTGGCTCAAATTTAAATATGTTGCCATTGATAAATCTCTCTTTATCATGAACATAACATACCCTGGTCATATTTCACCCCCAAATCAAAAGAAAAATCAATAAAGTTGAATATAAAATTAAACACTATATAAAATAGAATATAAAAAAATTTAAAGGAAATATATAATGTAATATAAAGAATATGATTGAAGAAAATTAAGTTTATTTTCAGCAGTATTAGGCTTTTTTTTCATTTAACTTTTAATTTCCCCCTTTATTAGTATTTCAATCTAAAATAATTATATTATTTAAATTGTATTTATATATGACAATAATATTGTGTTGCCTAAATTGCTGTAATACAAAAATTTGAATCTAATAACAACCATCAAGAAAGGCAAACAAAAAAATAAAATTGTGGGAAAAAGTTCTGGAATTAATAATAATAAAAATAAAATAAAATTTCAACAAATAAATAAATATTTAAAAAATCTTTTTTTTTTCCTTATGCCAAAATGTATTTCTTTCTTTTTTTTGATTTGGGGGTGAAATATGACCTGGAAATTGTAAGAGTCTCCTTTTATCATTTTGCAGCCACAATTTTGTGGTTATTGTGCAGTATAAAAAAATGAAATGTCTAGGAAGTGTCCAGACAGAGCACACTACTTCCAGTTTTACTCGTGTATGTTACAATAAATTGATTTCAGTGGGATTATTCAGTAGGATTTCAATTTTAGCTTTAAAAAGCTTTTGATTTTCTGAAGTCCATTGACTGAAGCATCCATGAATTAACGGTGTAATGAAATTTGATGGATTTTCTCTCTCCGTCCGATGCTGTCTCGGCAGATTAAACGCATCAATTACATTTGTTTTTGTTGTCACGAAGAAGCCAACCAGATTGCATTGAGAAAACAGGCTACACAAATGAAAAAGATGATATTGTGGTGTGAAGTTAATAAGTCTGTCATCTTTATATGGAGAGATTGATTTAATGGAATAATTCACTTAAAACTGTAAGTCAGTTACTCATTCTCATGTTGTTTTAAACTAGTATTACTATCCGAAGGAAGGACAAAAGCATCATAAAAGTAGTTCATACAAACTTTTGCCCTACATTCCAAGTCTTCTCAAGTTGTGTGATAGATTGTGTGAGGAACTGACTGAAATTGAAGTCATAAATCTGTTTTTCATGGCGTTCCCCCTCTCAGGTGACATCACGTTGGACCTTCCGCTGTCCCGGCTGTCCACAGGCTCTTTCGCACGACGATTCACACTTCCACGAGCGTCACAAGTGCATCAACTTCTTTGTAAAAGTCTATGGATACATGCCACTGTTATACACTCAGTTCAGAGTGGACTCGGTACTCTTCAAGACGCGGTTGCCCCACGACAAGACGAAGTGCTTTAAATTCATTTAGCGGATCGGGGAACTGTAAAGCACAGACAGAGCGCGGACGCGGGACGGTCTCTCTCTAGGAACGTGAAGGGAGCTAAAGCTTTCTTGTAAATATCGGAGAATTTTACTTTGAGCTCGTCTTCCTTGAAGTCAAGGGAGAACAATTAGAGAATGAGCGATTACCGTCAGGCGTTTTTAACGCTGTGCGTGATTCATCAGCAACCACTACAGATTTTATTTGCACCACTTTTCATGGGACGTCTGGGACAGCGAAGTCAAACGATATACTGACTGAACATACAGTTATGGACCGATGGAGGCTGCTTTTGATGACATATCGGAGGATTATGGGAGAGTCGGAAGTGTGTAAATGATACGTGTTATTTTTACTTTGCATATACTCGTTTGAAACGCACTGATGGTCATGTTTTGTTTAGTTTTTTTCTTGTGTGTGCTTTTGTGCACGTGTGAATGGCTGCGTGTGTTGTTCTGTAGGTTGACGGTGACTAAGCGTCATTAAACCCCGTCAAATGTTTGTTGATCATCAGTAAGAATAGCACAAGATATCAAACATAACTGCATCGGAATAGCACCAAATCATGCTGTTACACGTTCTCATGTCCGTCACAATCATACAAGAAAATAAAAAGTCTGTATGTAACCTGTTCAGTACACTTGTGGAATAACCGATCCATCTTAACGCCTTTTGCTGGATAATCACGTCTGTTTGTGGCGACTGGCTCGTGTGTTGTCATTTTAATAAGGTTGAATGATTTCATAGGTGAAAATTGAAAAAAGAAATATCCAGGTCATATTTAATCATATTTTACACAAGGAAAAAGGAATTTTTTGTCAAATGTGACAATTTTCATGAATTACAGCACCCAAATTCTCATTTCTTAATGCAAAAATACATAATTAATGTACTTTGCCTAATGCAAAATATAGCTTTTCAATTTTTTTATATTTTTTTTATTTGGATTTGCGTGACAATTAAGCACATTACTATCAGTTCTCATTATTATAATCCAAAAAAATCTGTCATTACTGTAATGCTCATTATTTTATTTTTTATTTTTTTTCTATTTACATAATATGCTAAATTCAATGCAACAAATATTACTTATGACATATAAAAAAATATACATAATTTTGTTTGTGTGTGTGAGATTTTTAGGGTTAAATGTGCTTTTTTTTCCTTCTTTTTTTTTTGTCAAAATCTGGTCCTGAAATATTAATTGTCTTAATTTTCCATCAAGCACAATATTTGTTCTTATTTATTCCTTATTTCCTTTTGATTTTGTGGTGAAATGTGACCTGGACATGTTCTTGACAGCCTCATGTGCGAATGTGTTTGTGTGTCCGCTGATTATCTGTTAAACACGTGTGACTGCAAACGGCAGTGACGGGACGTGCAGTAGTTGCTCTTTCCTCTGTAAACGGTACGTGTCTCTTTTCTGTGGCAGGATGTTAACAACCTGACAAATCTGAGATGCCTTTGAGAACGCTGAGCTTGACTATAGAAATATCCAGGTCATATTTAATCATATTTTACACAAGGAAAAAGGAATTTTTTTGTCAAATGTGACAATTTTCATGAATTACAGCACCCAAATTCTCATTTCTTAATGCAAAAATACATAATTAATGTACTTTGCCTAATGCAAAATATTTTATTTGGATTTGCGTGACAATTAAGCACATTACTATCAGTTCTCATTATTATAATCCAAAAAAATCTGTCATTACTGTAATGCTCATTATTTTATTTTTTATTTTTTTTCTATTTACATAATATGCTAAATTCAATGCAACAAATATTACTTATGACATATAAAAAAATATACATAATTTTGTTTGTGTGTGTGAGATTTTTAGGGTTAAATGTGCTTTTTTTTCCTTCTTTTTTTTTTGTCAAAATCTGGTCCTGAAATATTAATTGTCTTAATTTTCCATCAAGCACAATATTTGTTCTTATTTATTCCTTATTTCCTTTTGATTTTGTGGTGAAATGTGACCTGGACATGTTCTTGACAGCCTCATGTGCGAATGTGTTTGTGTGTCCGCTGATTATCTGTTAAACACGTGTGACTGCAAACGGCAGTGACGGGACGTGCAGTAGTTGCTCTTTCCTCTGTAAACGGTACGTGTCTCTTTTCTGTGGCAGGATGTTAACAACCTGACAAATCTGAGATGCCTTTGAGAACGCTGAGCTTGACTATTTCTGTCTGGTGGTTAATTCATGATGCTGTCCTGACATGTTTGACAGGTACATTTAGGAAAATGGCTCTGCAATTGTAAATTAATGAGTTTTATTTAAAAAAAACAAAAAACAAAAGTGGCTCTGTTCCCCTTAGAATAGGAATATGAATGATTACATTTTTGGTTTTTTTTTGTGGTTACATGTTGCCCTTGTTTTGTATTGTGTATAAATCTATTGAACAGGCTTTAATGTTTTATTATTATTTTTAATTATTGTGAAGACTGTATGGCCTTTGGGATTGGACAGGAACTGACCGTACATAAACTATTGGTAGTAAAGTGTTAAATGCCAGCAAACTTGATAACTGACAACTTCTTCAACCACACTAATAAACCAGCCAGTGTCATCATCTTTCATTATGGTGAAGGTCTCAATCAGTTTTTATGAAATTAATGATTCACAAAAGGATTTGTCGTTATTCAGTGTTCATAGAATTTTGCAATATGTTTTATTGTGTTTGTGTTCATTGAGGAACAGGATCAGAAAATTGCAAACTGGATTCAAACTAACAACTCTGACAGTAAAACGGGACGGGATTGGGATCTCTGTAGTTTTTACTTAGTGTGTTTTTATTATATTTATCTTTTTAAATTATAAGAAAATCTTTTCATTTATATTTTAATTTTTACTTAGATTTTTTAATATTCTAAATATTAATGATTCTTCTTTATATTAATTGTTTAGTATTATTATTTTTATTTTCATTCATTTAAATATGATATTTTAGATCAGATGTGATGTCAGGCAGTACTTCTTTTTGCCCAGAAAGTTGGAAAGAGGTTCTAAATCCATAAATAGAAATCTAGCTGTAGTTATGGTATTCAACAGTCAAAATAAATGAGAGGTGGTGTGAAAATATCTATCTATATAGAAATCTCTCTCTCCCGCTATATATAAACCAAACTTGTGTGAGAGAAATACTGTGTTCAAAAATGTGATATTACAAATTAAATCTGCACATCTCTAATTTACTTGACCTCACAAATAACAAATTCCAGCTGATTTCATCATTTGTTTGGAGTGGTAAAATGAATCCTTTTCTCCGTAATCACACAATACAGTAATTTAGTGGATTCATTTGCGCGAGTAAATGGTTCGGAGTCATGTTTCATTATTCCTGATTCACACATCTCTAGTGTGTGCTCGCCTTCGTTTTGACGGTCCATCACGTGTTCTGGTCTGTGGGCTTCAGGGGCCTTGAGCGCAGCTGCTTTGACGGGCCCCGGGCTCAGGCGGGGTCTGCAGTTCAGGAAACACTGCGGTCTGTAATCAAACCCCAGACACGCATCTTTCTGTCTGACATCAGCTGAGCGGCTCTCAAACACATGATGAGAGGCTGAAAAGCGGCTGTAAACCAGCCCAGTGTGAAATTAGACCCCTCCCTGTGAAGAAACATCTCGAGCTGTAACCTCATAAACCTCCACAGCAGCATGATTAAAGATGAATGCTGTAAGACACGTTTCTGTTCATCATATTTAACTCCATCTCTATCTAGCATTCTTTGTAGCATTCTGTAGTGTATACATTGCTCTATATATCATTCTTTCTGTCATCCATTCTATCGTTCTTTCTATAACTCGTTCTATCTATCGTTCATTATATTTATAGTTCTTTATAGCACTCCATCATTTTTATATCTATTGTTCTATATATCGTCTTTCGTTCTGTCTGTCATTCGTTCCATTGTTTGTTGTATGTGTCATTCTTTCTATTGTTCATTCTATGTAGGGCTGGCCGGTATGCCGCTATATATGTCGATAACACTGTAAAAAGTGTCTATCGTTTATTTCGCGGTATGCAAATATATCGGCGTAGCTCAGTACTACATAAAAGTTATGTACACCTGACCTAAGAGTGATAAAGAAACATGCATGAATGAGAAAATAAAGAGTGGGACGTGCTAGATGCTAAATAGAGTTATTAAGCGCAATAAGCAGTGAAAAAGCATGCACAAATTCAAATTTCTTTCGCATCTTATTGCGCTTGAATTATATCAATATGTCCGTCGTGTGGAGTATTCACATAAACACAGTCGGTTATGTGTTAAATAAATGTAAACAGTTGGGTGAAAACCGGATGCTTTTTTTTTGTATATTGGTTCTGTGCAGTCGGTCTTAAAGGGACAGCAGCCTAATTTACCTGCTGCTGTCTGTGGCATTAATGTTAATCAAACAACAAAAGACAAAGAGAAAATCACTCACTGCTCTTGACTGAATCACTTTTGGATCTTTAATCATTCATCAGTTCAGAATCAGTTCATATTTGATTCATACAGTGAAGATTATGCAGAGTTTTAGTTATATAGTTGATTATTCAATTTCTGTAGTAGGCCTATTTAAATAAACCTACAGTACTTTAGCTGAAAAAACGTATTTAATTTGTGTTTTTGTTCTATTCAGGGGTGTCAAACTCAGTTCCTGGAGGGCCAGAGCTTTGATTTGGATTCAAGCCTAATTAAACACACCTGATCCAACTAATCAAGTCCTTCAGGCTTATTTGAAAACTACATGGTGTGTGTGTGTTGGAGCAGGGTTGGAACAAAACTCTGCAGAACTTGTTTATATATATATAATATGTATGTATATATATATATATATATATATATATATCATTCTATTTAGCGTTCAAAATATCTATCTATCTATCTACCGTTCTGAAGGTTTACCATATTCATGTGCAAAGGTATTTTTATAGCACTTCAAGCTACATTAAAGAATACCATGGCATTACCATGGAACATATGCCGTTGTTTCTGAATAACCATAATAGTGTCACGATGAGAGTGTTGTCTGCCAGACGAAATACTATTTAGGTCTGGGGTTTGTTAAAATCAATAATCCTAAAATAAGCACTAGTAATAATAATGACACTTGCCTTACCATAAAATCACTGATAATTCATCTCACACAAGCACTGACTAGGGAATACTTGTACTAATGACTTAAACCGTAATAACGACAGGATTTGTGTCCAGACGTGAGGTTTCCCAGCACTCGTGAAAGTAATGGATGATATGTTAGGTGTGTGTTTACAGCTCCCGTGAGAGACACACATGATATCAGTGCAGAGAGAGAGAGAGAGATTGGGTTTCAGTCCAAACTCCTCTCAGACCACGAGTGCTGGATTACATTATGAATGTGAAAAACTAGGTTGCGGTTCATATTCATTGTCTTGAACTTTTGACTGTGGCCCCAAAATGTATTCAGACACTGAAGTCACTTAGAAAAGTCTGAATGTCGTTACATTAGATATTGAATGTCTGCTTACTTTTCTCTTCACTAAAGTAACTTTCCTTCATCATGTTTTAAGTTTCGTCTTTTGAAGGTGTGTCGTGACGTGTTGCCAAGTGTGGTGTCCCATACTCAGAAGTTGTGCTCTGCATTTTACCCATCCAAGTCAGTGGGCAGACATTTATGCCATGGCGCCCAGGGATTTATGAAGTCTGTTCTCAAATTCACTCAGCAGTCATAATTTAAAAATATTTATATGCTGTTATAGCATTTATTAACATTATGGATTAGCATTTATTTATTTTATTTTTTTTTCATTTTAAATTTGGTATTTTTATGTGCTTTTGTCGTTTTTTATTATTTTTTCAAATATATTTCTATTTTGCTTTTATTTTATTTTTTTCAGTTTGATAAACTTTAGTATTTCAACTTAAATTTGTTTTATTTCAGTTAGTTGCCATGGCAGCATTTCTCATTTTCATTTAAGTGTTTCATCTAATAATTCTATTTTGTTTTAGCTTATTTTAACTTAATTTCAATTAATGAAAATTATTTGTAATAATTTTATTTTAGTTTTAGTATTTTACTAAATTAGACTAGTATTTTAGTAATCTTTCTACTTCACCTTATTTCAGTTGCCATGGCAACATTTCTAATTTTAAGTTTTTTTTAAATCGAATATTTATATTTTATTTCCACTTTATTTCAGTGCGCAGAGGAAGTACAGATGATGCTCATCACATTAATTTGATGAACTATAGCATCACCCACTAACCACAAACAAACCACACTGACCGTCTTCATTTTCAACACGTCATCTGTTGTTTTAGCAGGTCAATCCTTGAACAGTGAGTTTGAGATTTCCTTCATAATAAATGCGGTTTAATCTTCAAGCTATTGCATAAGCTGACACAGAGAGGTAAGCAGCTGCTTGTACACTTCCTTCAGTGAATTAAATGATTTCTTGTGCTCGCTCTTCATTATCTTACATGTAGGAGCTTCATGTCGTTATCTAATGCAGTGACATTCACGCACTTCTCTGAGTCAAAGGTCATCGGTAGAGTATAACCCTTATTTATCATTACATGATTTAAAACAAGCTTTTAGTGTTCATGAGAAATGATGTAAGATATGTGAGAAATCTCATTAATCAAAGCATGACTGAAAGTGGATAATCTAACCTATATCGAAGTATGTTTTGACTGCAAAAGGTATAATGTGTGGCCAGTGCTATATTAGTTTAAATGACATACAGTACTATTGTAATTTTTGTTCATATTTAAATATTTTTTTATATATATTTTCGATTTCCTTTTAATTTTAACGTTTTTGCTTTTTTTTTTTTTTTTTATATGAGTGTTTTTGGTCAGGTTAACTATAATAATCCTGTGTATCTTTTATATGCTGTACTGTTGTATTTTTTTAATTATTATTTTTATATATATATATATATATATATTTTCCATTTCACTTTCATTTTAGTTTGTCATTTTTAATTGCAAATTAAAAAAATATATATATTTCCATTTTTTTATTCATTATTATTTATCATTTGTTTATTTATTTGTGTTTTAGTTAACTATAATAACCCAGTGTGTGGCTATTATCTTTTATTCTGTGATTTGTTAAATGTAACAACATTGTCAAGGCATCTGAATTAATTATTTAATTCACTGAAAATCCCACAAACTTCAAGCATTTAAAAAATCCTGCATTTATAATCTCAACTCTGACATCTGATGCTACTGAAACAATCCAGAAACAAATTTCTTGATGTGTGTGGCGTCTTCCTCCAGCTGGATGAGCACATCCTCCGCCCGTCTGCCGTCTCCTCCACCTTCACCTCCGTGATGCCGTTCTGCGAGCAGAGATTCAACACAATCACGCTGCACATATCATCCATTCATTCAGCATAATGGGTTGTTTCACTTACTATTTTTGTTTTAATATAAGGCAGTACGTCCTGTGCTTGTTATTGTTAAAGGGGTCATATGATGCGATTTAAATTTCTCCTTTCTCTTTGAAGTGTTACAAGCTCTTGGTGGATAAAGAAGATCTGTAAAGTTGCAAAGACTAAAGTCTCAAATCCAAAGAGATATTCTTTATAAAAGTTAAGAGTCAACCACGCCCCCCTAAAACGGCTCGTTCTAACACGCCCCCACATGTCTACGTCACGATGTGGGAAGATTTGCATAACGCCGCCCAAATGTTCACGCAAAGAAAGAAGGCGTAACTTTTATTCTCGCTGTAGTATTGTTGTTGCCGCCGCCGCCATGTCGTGAAGACGCTGTGTGTTTCGCAGTATAGAGTAGCGCTTGTTGTTTGTCATTTCTCCAATCACAAATGCAGACATGATTTTATGTTTACGCGGTGCGATGTAACGCGTAAAAAGACAGTATAAGTCATTATAATCCAAAATTATGTCGCCACTGGATGCAACGAATGCCTCGTTTATAATGGGTTTTCATGTTTTTGTCTCGTCGCTCCGGCCGGACACAACATCACAGTATGGTGAGGGGCGTAACATTTCCTTCTCACGCTTGAGGTATTCGGCCAATCACAACGCACTGGATAGCTGGCCAATCAGAGCACACCTTACTTTTCAGAACGATAAGTTTTGTAAAAATCGACGCGTTTCAGAAAGGCGGGGCATAGAGGAGAAACAATAATGTACAGTATGTGGAAAATAATGTGTTTTTTTAACCTTAAACCGCATAAACACATTTCATTACACCAAATACACAAAATAATGTTCTTTTTAGCAACATCATATGACCCCTTTAGCTAAAACAAACTATTAAAAAATTGTTTTTGATAATTGAAATAAAGGTGAAATAAAATAATACATAAATATTCAATGAAAAACGTAAACTTTAAAATTGGAAATGTTGCCCTGGCAACTAACTGAAATAAAATAAGTTGAAGTACTAAAATTACTAAAAACTAAAACTGAAAAAAAAACTCTATAGCTATCTATATACATACAATAATACAATATCATTGGGATACTATTATAGTTTTATTAATATTTTGATTTAGTTTTTATTTTTATATGTTCATGTTAATTTTTGTCATTTTTATTGTTTTTTTTTAATAATAAGTATAAATACAATAATAATAAAATAATAATAGCAATGATACAACCCAATTGAGATACTATTATAGTTTTATTCATATTCTGAATTAGTTTTTATTTTATATTTTCTGTTTTAATTTTAATTGTTAATTAATTCAAATTTTAGTAATTGTGTTTTTGTAATTTTTATTAGTTTTTTTTATTTATATGTCTATTCAGTTTTCATTTCAGTTTTAGTTTGTTATTTTAGTACATCAGCGTAAACTGAAAATTAGATTTTTTTTCAGTTAAAGTCTATTTCAAGTGACAACAATATGGTTTTGTTTTTAGTTAACATATTTACACACTAATAAAAACAATGAAAATATAAAAATAAAAGCTAATTCAAAATATTAATAAATATTATAATAGTATATAAATATTACTAAAATATCACTGCTTTGAACTTGGTAAGTCGTTTGTTTTTTTTGCAATTTTTGACTCGACTTTACTTGGTCTTGGCCAGTTGAATTACTACAGAGAGCTGTAAGTGATGTTATTACTCCAACACAACGCTCAATATTGATTAGGTTTGATTGGCTCATTCCAGTTTATCCGAGCGGTTTATTTGTTGAAGAGCATCAGGCTCATCTGAGCGTTGGCTCTCAGGATGACGGTTAATGGTGGAGATCTGGGACGCTTTACGACGGGATAACAGCTGCGGTCGAACCAACAGACTCTCGGCGGGACATTCAGCAGCATCATTCTGTGCTTCCTCAGAGCTTCAGAACGCTCAAATGTGTGTGAGAGGATGAGATCATAATCACACACATGAGCTCTCCATTGCACTCCCAATTATACCGCGATATTATTACTGTAAAATCAGAATTTGTTTTGCTGAAATGTGATTGCTAAGGTGTTCTGAGTGGTTGCCAGTATGTTGTTATGTGGTTGCTAGGGTGTTGAGGATGGTTGCCAGGATATTGCTTAAGTGTTCTGAGTTTTTGTTACATTGCTATGCAGTTGCTAGGCCATTGTTATGGCATTTTGCCTGTTGCTAGGTGGTTGCTAGGGTGTTTTGTGTTGTTTTGGCAACTAACTGAAATAAAATAAGGTTAAGTTGAAGTACTAAAATTATTAAAACTAAACTATAAACAATTAAAACAAATAAAATAGCAAAATATAATTATTTAAAAAAAGAAACCCGAATAAAAATGATATAAGCAAACAACAAAATTACTAAAAACCGAACTAAAATTAATATGAAAACAGAAAATCTAAAAATAAAAGCTAATTTAAAATATAAATAAATATTACAATAGTATGCAAGTAATACTAAAATAATAAAAATAAAAATTATATACAATTTAAAAAAATTTATATTATGCACCAATCTAGTATTTTACAAGGTGTCAAAATGACAAAATGCACACAAAAAAAATATATATATATATATATATATAGATCAGTGTTATTAACTAAATCTAAAACTTTTAAAAATAATTTTCATTATTTAAAGCTGAATTCAAATAAAATATTACATATATATTAGATACAAAATATTACATAGAAATATTAGATCTAAAACTGACATAAAATCAAAGTGAAATAATTGCAAAAAAGCTAATTACAAAAAAATTGACCTAAACTAAAATTAAAACTAAAAATATAAAAACAGAATTGAATTCAAATTATGCATAAATACTATAATTGTATATAAGCAATACTAAAATAGTAAGTCATGCTAAAATAAAAAAAGTATATTATGCACTCATATTTTTGCAGTTTTTATTTTTTACACTTACAATATAAAGAGCTCAATTAATAAAATTGGTATTTATTTTAATGAATTAAGCCGTGTGTCCACCAAAGTGTTTAGCCAGCAGAAAACGCCCAGCTGTGAGCGCTCGAGAGGTTTTTTTTCACTCGAGACGCTTTGGTTGCTATGATACTGAATGTCCACAGAAGCAATGTGGCAGACGCATCGTGAACTAATGCAAGCATTATTTTACATATCAATATTCGTAGTAGTCCGGGAATCCCATCTGGTACAGACAAGAATACTCGGAGACGAGCAGCATTAAGGTCTCCTCCACTGTTGTTTAGTCGTAGTACGAGCAGAATGTGTTGGTCGGCGTGCTATTAGTCCCGCCTCTCCTCCACTGTGATTGGACGGCTGACTAAAAAGTGACAGTGATGAGCGCTGCGTTTTACCCAAAGAAGAGCATTCTTCAGCTCTCGGTGGACACGCGGCCTTAAACTGTAGTGGACCCACAAGTATTGGGAACTAACTTCATAAATGCACAGAATGAAGTTCAATCGGAGAAAACAGTTCTGTGCTGATGATGCATGATCAATTGCAATGACATTCAAACATTTATGTGTGTATCCACATAATTTTCCTGTCCATCCAAACTAACCGCTTTCCTGCTAATGAGCTGGAATAAGTATCTTCCGCACATCTGCATCAAAGCAGCACTTCTTCGAGAAGCTCACAAAGTCACCTTGAGCACCTTCCTTCACAATCAGTAGAGAAATTCATTTCGCTTCCAGATTAATTTGCGTCTAATCGATGTTCCGGACGCCTGCAGAAGCGCTGCCAGAATCTGCCGTTTGGGATTTGACCTTTCCCTGCATGTTAATGGCGCTCGTTCTCGCAGGAACGCTGGATCTCTCTCGTTTAGTTCATGAACAATGTGTTTACCGCTGCTGGCGGGACATCGTCAGACGCAGATCTCGGTGTCAGTGGGTAGTACGGGTTGAATTACCTCCGTCAGGTGTGCGGTTCTCTTTCTGTGCCCCGGGACGTCACGCAGACTGTATTTCACAGGTGAAAGAGACTACAGACACTCTGAGAATCATTCGTCAAACTCTTGTCCCGGCTTGACTTTAACCTCCAGCACTTTGAACTCTGTGTGTAACCCTCTTCACACGTGAGCGTACAGAACGAGTGTGTGTCGTACCTTGTGCAGCATGGCCAGGAAAGGTTCCAGAGGAACCGCCCCGCTCAGCAGAGGATTGGGCTTCAGGACCTCCGGTGGATCCTCCATCACCCTCTTCCTCTTCTTACTGGATGGCACTGGAGCGGGTTTGGGCACCGGCTACAAAACACACACACACACACACACACACACACGTAAATAAGAGCTTAAAGGGTTAGTTCACCCAAAAATTAAAGTTCTGTCATTAATTACTCACCCTCGTGTTGTTCCAAACCCGTAAGACCTTCGTTCATCTTCGGAACACAATTTAAGATATTTTTGATGAAATATGAGGGTTCTCTGACCCTCCCATAGACAACAAGGTAACTACCACGAACAAGGTCCAGAAAAGTACCAAGATGATCGACAGAGTAGTCCGTGTGACATCAGTGGTTCAACTGTAAAGTTACGAAGCTAACTTTATTATTTATTAATGACGTCATCACGCCAGATCTGGGTCAGCACCGGTGCCGCCACACGCTCGCGTCATGATACTGTGGTGAACGTGCGTCCAAAGTGACGCAGTAGAGACGAAAATGTGGAATAAAGTCGTTATTTTTGTTTTCTTTGCGCAAAAAAGTATTGATGTCACACGGACTACTCTGTCCATCATCTTGGTACTTTTCTGGACCTTGATCGTGGTAGTTACCTTGTTGTCTATGGAGGGTTAGAGAGCCCTCAGATTTCATCAAAAATATCTTAAATTGTGTTCCGAAGATGAACGAAGGTCTTACGGGTTTGAAACAACACGAGGGCGAGTAATTAATGACAGAACTTTCATTTTTGGGTGAACTATCCCTTTAACCGAATATTCTGAGGCCTGAGACACTCACACAAGGATGTAAATGCAAATCTAGTTACACAGATGTCTGAAGACACTTGTGTAAAGTGTTTCTGTCCTTCAAGGGCTGTATTCTATACAACATTCTGCATGTTTTTCTCTCAATGCTAATAAAATTGTATTTTAACATTTTTTTAATTATTTTAATTATATATTTTTTTATATATTATCATCATCATCAATTATTATCTTATAATTTTTGTTATTTACAATACCAACATGAAAATTTTCTTTCATGGTTGTGAAAAAAAGAATTTTTGGGGGGGGATTATAAAACTATACCAGAAACAAAATTGTAGACCTGCACCAGGCTGGGAAGACTGAATCTGCAATAGGTAAGCAGCTTGGTGTGAAGAAATCAACTGTGGGAGCAATTATTAGAAAATGGAAGACATACAAGACCACTGATAATCTCCCTCGATCTGGGGCTCCACGCAAGATCTCACCCCGTGGGGTCAAAATGATCACAAGAACTGACTAAATACTTTTTTGCCCCACTGTATAAGCACCATAAATTATTTTTGAATATAATTAAACCATTAATTAGAATCAATTCAACGAATGACTAATAATTTTACAATAATTTTCATTTTATAAGTAATTTGAAATTGACTAATATTTTTATTTTATTTTTATATTATATATTAGTAGTAGTAGTAGCAGCATCTTTATTTAATTTAATATTTTTTTTTATTGTGCATAGTGTAATATACACACATAATATCTTTGACCAATGGTGATTTCATGATGAGCAAGATGTGTTTTAGTTTCCAAAAAAAAAAAAAAAAATCTGGGTGAACTGGGAAAGGAGTTTTGCATTTTTAATGTCAGAATGTCCTGTGTGTTCATGCTGGATGAATAAACTGTAGTTTGCAAGCATGCTGTGGGATATAATGTAGGCTAAAAAAGCTTTAGACAATGTTCATCCAGTTTCCGCATGTCTCGAGGCAGGCTCACGGTTTATCAGGCTGTTGCTGTGTGTTCACACACTCGCTGACCTGCAGAACCGCAGACACTGTAGCGACTTTAGAGACCTGGCGAGCTGGAGGTTTAGCAGGAGAACAGAGACCGAGATCCTGAACTAACTCAACAGATGCCTGACCAACTAGCGGACTGATACAGTTATTAAAATTACTGATATTATTATTTTTAAGCATACAAATAATCAATATACAGAACCGATAAATAAATATTTTTAAAGCTTTTTGACCAGTGTTATAATTAACAAAAACTAAAACTATTCAAATGGATTTTTAAAACTGAAATAAAATTGAAATATTAGATGAAAACCTTCAAGTAAACAAAAAACAGAAATGTTGCTTTGGCATCTAAACGAAATAAGTTTAAGTTAAAATACTCAAATAAAAATAAATTAATCTAGAAATATGTGTAAGAAAAACTAATAAAATGACAAAAGCACTACTAAAAATGTAAACTGAAATTAAAATGAACTGAAAATACAAAAATAAAAGCCAATTCAAAATAATAATAATAATAAGCATTATAGCCATATATAAATAATTCGAAAATAGCACTGTTTTTTAAATAATGATACATAACAAATATTAATATTACATGAAAAATTCAAACTGAACAATAATTAGAAATGTTACATTGGCAACTAACTGAAATAAGTTTAATTTAATATGCTAAAATTACTGACTAACTAAAATTAAATTAAATGAAAAGTATTTAGAAATATTAAAACAAATCATAAAAATAAAGGAACATTACTAAAAATTATACAAATTAAAATGTAACTAGAAATATAAAAATAAAAACTACAGCTAACGACAACACTATATACAGTAACTAAAACTAAAATAACACAGTTTTTGGCCATGAATATATGAAAGAATATCAAATAAATATTAGATGAAAATGAGAAATGTCACACTGGCAACTAATTAAAATAAGCATAAGTTAAAATAATACAATTACTAACTGACTAAAACTAAAATTAAATAAACTATTTGGAAATATTTTAAATAAAAAAATTAATAAAATAAAAACATTACTACATTAAAACAATACTCAAAATTAAACCGATTAAAATGTAAAACTGAAAATATAAAAATAAATAAATACAGAATATAAAAACAAAAATAATACTAAAATAACACCGTTTTGACCTAAAAATGACTGTATAAAAAATATAAATATTAGATGATAAACTTCACAATGAAATGTTAAAATACTAACCGAAATAAAACTAAAACTGAAATGAATAAACTATTTATAAATATTAAAAAAACTAATATAAACAGACTGATCTGAAAATCTAAAAATAAAAGCCAATTCAAAATTCGTTTTTATTATTTTTCACAGTGATATAAGAAAATATATCATATATATGAATACTGGATATTAACACATGGTAAAAAACAAACAAACAGTTCATCTGTCAGTCTCTATGTGTGATTAAACGTGAATCTTAGAGAGATGTTGAGAGTTTTATTCAGACCTCAGGCAGCAGGTGAATGTGCTCATAGCGGCGTCTGAAGGGAAGCCCCAGGACGGAGCAGCGGCGGTAGGCCACGGGTGGAGGCTGCAGCTCCAGCATCAGGTCTGAGCGGTGAGGCTGAGCCAGAGACATGACGAGGCTGATGGCACAACACGTCACGAGTCGATCTGAAATCATCATCTCATGTTTTAATAGAGATAACGTGAGAGTAACATTTGACCTTCCAGAGGAGGAACAGCCTGTACCTGGATGTCCTTCAGGAGTTTGGACGCCTGGTGGATGTTGAGCCGTGTGTCTATGGGACAGCAGCTGGTACGGAGCCAGAGAAGTCCGGCTCTGTTAGAGTCAGAGGTCAAAGCTTTTCAGACTGGAGATTAAACTACACGACATTTGTCCATCCCAGTTTCCATGGCAACCGTTCTAGATATTCTAATGGATTTCCACTGGGGATTCTGCATCATTATAAAACCATTATGAAAAATATTAGTTTGTAGAAAAGAAGAAATATTGTGTCAATCGATGCAAAAAAATCGCAATGATCCTAAAAATAGTGATATGGAAAATATAGTGTTTTATTTATTTATTTGATGTGGGGGTGAATGGTGTTTGTGAAATGTTTCTTCTGCTCACCAAGGCTGCATTTATTTGATTAAAAATACAGTAAAAACTGAAATATTGTGAAATATTATTACGATTTAAAAATACTGTTTTCTATTTGAATAAATGTTCAAATATAATTGATTCCTGTGATCAAAGCTGAATTTTCAGCATCATTACTCCAGTCTTCAGTGTCACATGATCCTTCAGAAATCATTCTAATATGCTGATTTGCTGCTCAAGAAACATTTCTGATTATTATTAGTGTTGAAAACAGTTGTGCTGCCCAATATTTTTGTGGAAACTGATACATTTTATTTTTCAGGATTCTTTGATGTACAGAAAGCTTTTGGGAAGTCGTGGCCTAATGGTTAGAGAGTCAGACTCGTAACCCAAAGGTTGCGGGTTCGAGTCTCGTACCGGCAGGGATTGTAGGTGGGGGGAGTGAATGTACAGCGCTCTCTTCCACCTTCAATACCACGACTGAGGTGCCCTTGAGCAAGGCACCAAACCCCCAACTGCTCCCCGGGCGCCGCAGCATAAATGGCTGCCCACTGCTCTGGGTGTGTGTGTGTGTGTTCACTGCTGTGTGTGTGCACTTTGGATGGGTTAAATGCAGAGCACTAATTCCGAGTATGGGTCACCATACTTGGCCACATGTCACTTGTCACTTGTCACTTTATTTGAAACATTATAAATGTCTTTACTGTCACTTTCGATCAATGTAATGCATCCTTGCTGATTAAACATGAGTTTCTTGAAAATGTTCTCTGATATGCTGTGTCTCACCAGTGAAGATGATGGTATTGAGGCTGGATTTGCCCCACAGCTCCAAGAAGTGCACCACATCCCCGAAGCGCAGGGACGGGTGACCCGTGAACACCACACACGGCTGCCGGAACTCACTGCTGAAATCTCCATGAATGCTGGGGTAATGCTTCAGTTCATTGGTCTGAATCAGCTGCAGAAACCAAGCACATGACAAACAGGTATGTGTCCATACAGGGATGCCTTTTGAGGATTTTGCCGTTTTTTTGGTACCTCTGCGTGAGGAAAAGGCGGCTCAGCAGATAGACCTTAGACTGCTAAGAGAATGAGCTATTATTGAGCACTTCTATGGAAATATCACAGCAATAATGAACAGTTACCATGGTAACCATATTATCTGCCAGCATATTATCAAACCAATGAACTTCAGTGACGCTTCCAGTGACTATTATGGAAAAAAAAAAACATTTTAAAGACATTTCTGGAGTGGTACATATAATTAAATTAATATTCAGTTATTAATAATATTACAGATGTCATTAATAAGTCAAATCCCACAATATGACAATGAACTGCAAACAAATAAAATTAATTACATGATTTTATTAATTTTATTCTGTTAATTTAATATTTAATTATATTGTATTATTCTATATATAGAATATATATAGCTGATTAACTAGAAAAAAATTATTAAATATTTATATTTTATTAATTTTAATATTCAATTATTAATTATATTTTAATTGTGTTACAGATGTGTTCAATAAAACAAAACCAACAATCTAGCCAATGAACAAGAAAAAATCTATTTAATTTTAATTAATACATTTTTATAATAAGTTATTAATTATATAATAATAATAATAATAATATATCATATTACAGGTGTTTTTGATAAAACAAAACTCACAATATCTAGCTGATTAACAAGAAAAAATATTAATATTAATATAATTTGTAATTATTTAATCATTATATTATATTAAATTATATTACATATGTTTTTGATAAAACAAAACTCACAATGTCTAGCTGATTAACAAGAAAAAATACCAATTTAAAAAAAATTATTTAATCATTATATTACAGATGTTTTTGATAAAACACAATATCTAGCTGATTAAAAAGAAAAATTCTAAATATTAAATATAATTACATTTTTTTATTATTATATTATAAATGTATTTAATAGGACAAAACCCACAATATTCTAGCCGATGAACAAGAAAAAAATAGTCACTATAGAATCATTGCAACGGCAGTGATGACTGAAACTGTGACCAAAATAATATCTGTAGCAACTATAATATTTTAAATCAACCACATTACTGGAAGCAACTGCATCGAGCCGCTTGCGATCGTCCCATTCTGCGAAGATCTGCGAGAACTCCAGCGAGCCGCTGGCCACGGGGGAGATGAAGTAGAAGGGGGTGCTGCCCAGGTCAGCCGAGTCCATGAACTGATACAGACACTGCAGCAGGTCACAGATGACCCCGGACGAATACCACGGCACCGGCACGGATCGTCATGGCTGAGGAGAGAGAAAGCACCCAGACATACTCGGAGTCAGACGCACTCTTACCTAACACACCGGATCCGGCAGGTGTGTGAAACTCACCCAGGTTGCTGCAGAATCCTCCCAGCATGCCATCCGGGTTGGCGGTGGGGTCCGGGTCAGGCCTGTTAGGATGAGGACGTCGCTGTTCTTCAGAGAGCTCCGCTCCATGGGCTGCACCACACAATAACCCGTCAATAACTGATGAGAACCCTAATCAGCTGTCCTGCATACTGGCTACATCAGCAGTAACCTAAGTGACATTCACACATCTCACAAATCATATCAACAAAGTGGTTTTGTTTTTAAGTTTTAAATATTTTTCAGCTTTATTTCAGTTAATAGAAAAAGAGTATTATTATTAATTATTATTAAAAGACTAAACTCACAACTGATATCAATGAAGTATGATGTTAGCAGCATGTTATTTATTTTTGATTATTTATATACTATTATGGTATTTATTGATATTTTGATATTATACTTAAAATGTAAAAATAAAATCAAAATATAAAAAAATGTAATATACATTTAGTCCACAAGGTGTGATTCTCTGTTGCTTAATTGCTTAAACCCTAGTAGAATTGTACATAATATAAGATATCATGTATGTTATGTAATATGTACACTGCTGTTCAAAAGTTTGGGATCAGCAAGATTTATAATGTGTTTTACGGAAGTATCTTCTGCTCATCAAGGCTGCTTTTATTTGACCAAAAATGCAGTAAAAACAGTAATCTTGTGAAATATTATTACAATTTAAATGACTGGTTTTCTAGTTGAATATATTTAAAAATACAATTTATTCCTGTGATCAAAGCTGAATTTTCAGCATCATTACTCCAGTCTTCAGAGTCACATGATCCAATATGCTGGTTTATTATCAATATTGAAAATACTATTATGGTATTTATTGATATTTTGAATTAGCTTTTATTTTTTTGTATTTTCAGTTAGCAATTTTGTCATGTGCTTTGGTCATTTTTATAATTAAATTTTTTAGCTATATTTTTTTTATAGTTATATTTCGTTTTAAGTTTTAGTAATTTTGTTATGTGCTTTAGCCTTTTTTAATCGGTTTTCTTTTTTTATAGCTGTAATTTATTTTATTATATTAATTTGAGTAATTTTAGTACTTAATCTTATTTCAGTTAATTGCAAAAGTTCTAATTGTTCTCATTTCAACTTTTCTAAAAAGCACTCGACCGGTGTTATTTATATTATGTAATATTTATATATTATTGTGGTGTTTATTCATATTTTTGAATTAGCTCTCATCATTATTTTTTCAGTTCACTTAAATTTTTTTGTTTAAGTTTTAGTCATTTTGTAATGTGCTTTTATCACTTTTATTAGTTGTAGCTTTTTTATATTTATATATAGCTTTAAAAAAAAAAATTGGTTCTTTAACATAAACTTGTTTTATTTCAGTTAGTTGCCAAGACAACATTTTTCATTTTTGTTTCGTTTTTTTTTTACTTTTTTCATCTAATACTTAGATTTGAGTTTTTTCAGCTTTATTTCAGTTAACAAAAATGGTTTTAATTTGAGTTAGCAATAACAACACTGGACTCGATTTACGATTGATTTCAATGCATAAAATAAATACATTTTTAAATATTACTATTCATTTAATTTTCTTTTAAATTAATATTTTATTTATATTTTGTGATTTAAATTTTATATGATATTGAATAAATGAATAATCAACATTTCTCTTGGCTTGGATGATTTTTTCATGCATTATGGGATAGTGTGTTGGCAGGCGTGTGGCGTCACCGGAGGCTGTGTGGTGAGCAGAGACGAGCCAGACACACGAGACACTCTCATAATGACTGAATGATCCAGTTTGAGCTGCCCAGAGAGTATCCCCAACTCAAAGGTATATGTATAAAATGACATAATTTAATAATTTACTATATAACTGTCTATTATATTATAGATGTCTTTAATAAGACAAATCCCACAATATTGAACTGATGAACTACTGCAAAAAAAATAATAATAATAATATAAAGCAGCAACCTAAAATACACAAACACCTTTATGAGATTTCTCATTCATGCACCCTGGAGAATTGTTGTCTAAGTTGGTGGTTTTTGGGCAGAAGGAGCAGCAGTGTGGAGTTGAGTACGTCTGTATTTCTTTGTTCTTCCAGCAGGTGGCAGCACGAGCCTCTGGTGCTCTCTCCATCAGCAGCAGCCTGAAGCACACAACAGCTGATAGAGCAAGCTGTCCTCTCTTACTGTCAAATCAAACGAGGAATTCACTGTCAGCTCATGTGAGATCATTCAACTTACATTCAGTACTATTCAAAGGTTTGGGGTCGGTAGAACTTTTGAATGTTTAAAAGTCTCTTCTGCTCACCAAGGCTGCAGTTATTTGATCAATACTGTAAAAATGTGAAATATTGTCATTTAAAATAACTGTTTTCTAAGTGAAACTAATGTATTGCTGTGATCAAAGTAGAATCTTCAGCATCACATGATTCTTCAGAAATCATTCTAATATGCTGGTTTATTATCAATGTTGAAATCAGTTTTACTGCTCCATATTATTTTGGAACCTGTGATACTTTTTTCAGGATTCTTTGATGAATAAAGTTCAAAAGAACAGCGTTTATTTAAAATAGAAATCTCTTATAACAATACAAGTCTTTAATATCACTTTTTATCAATTTAACACATCCTTGCTGAACGAAAGCATTCATTTCTTAAAAATAAAATCAAATTGAACGACCCCGAACTTTTGAACTGTAGTGTATGTTGTTATCAAAAGATTTCTATTTTAAATAAACACTGTTCTTTAAAAAAAAAAAAATTTCATCAAAGAATCCTGAAAAAAGTATCACAGGTTCCAAAAAAAAAATATGGAGCAGCAAAACTGTATTCAATATTGATATTAAATCAGCATATCAGAATGATTTCTGAAGGATCATGTGACACTGAAGACTGGAGTAATGATGCTGAAAATACAGCTTTGACTCACAAGAATAAATTACATTTTACTACATATTCAAATAGAAAACTGTTATTTTAAATTGCAAAAATATTTCACAATATTACTGTTTTTCTGTATTTCTGATCAAATAAATGCAGCCTTGAGCAGAAGAGACTTCTTTAAAACACATTAAAAATCTTACTGATCCCAAACTTTTGAACAGCAGTGTATTATGTTGTATTCTGATTGATCCAGATGATAATAATAATAATAATGTTGATCTATGGTGCTCCAGCCCACAGTCCAGCATGATGCTGGTGGGTTTAAACTTGAGCACATTACAGGGCAGAGTGGGGTGACCTGACAGACAACACACACACACACACACCACACCACACACCACACCACACGCACACACACCACACCACATCACACCACACACGCGTGCACACACACACACCACACACCACACACGCGTGCACACACACACACCCACCCACACACACCACACACACCACACCACACCACACCACAACACAACACAACACAACACAACACCGCACGCACACGCACACGCACACGCACGCACAACACACACCACACCACAACACAACACAACACAACACAACACAACACAACACAACACAACACAACACAACAAAAACAACAAAACAAAACACAACAAAAACATAAAAACAAAACAAAAACATAAAAACAAAACAAAAATAAGGTTTCAATAGATTTGCTCGGCATTGCTGGGAACGCCCACAAAAACAAAATAATAATAATAAGCTTCCAATAATGCTTTAATTTATTTTCTGTACAACAGAGTAGTTATTTTATTTCATCACTGATTTTTGTTTGCATTTTTGTGCTTTTGGCAACAGTTTATGCAAAACAATATTATAAAATTCACCAAGAAAGGTTACATTTCAAAAATAGTGAAATTGACAGACAGAAAGGGAGAGAGAGAATGCACACATAGATCTGAACTCTTTGACTCCTGGGATTAAGGAAGAGGGGCAGACAGCGCGTGTAAACACAGCCTCTGGCGAGGACACCACACCACACCACACCACACAACACAACACAACACAACACACACAACACCACACACACAACACAACACACACACACAACACACACAGAGAGAGATCATCATTTACTGCAGCGGACTCAATATTACTGTCACTGTAGATTCAACTCAAAACAGCCGTTATCATATTTATGCACTAGTAAAACACACTGATGTACGCACCAGTTTCATGTCTGAACTGCAGAAGTTGGACTGATTCCCTAGCTTTGTTGTTTTCTGTGATTCTAAAACTCGGGAAACAGGACTGACTGTTCTTCTGCTGTATGTCTGTGCGTGTCATTCAGCTCAAGACAGACGCGCATTTGCCTTGCGGTCAGGCGTGGAACTGCATTACAGTTATGTGTAAAAAAGAAAAAAAGAAACAAACAAAAAGCAAAGCTAGTACCATTGTTTATGCCTTATTTATTGTTTTATTTGTTTGTTTGTTTATATTTATTATATTATATTATATACATTAAATTATATTATTTTATATAATTATTATATATTTATATGAAATATTTACATTAAGTAGTTTATGTAATATTATTCTAATATATTGTATTTTTATATGACCTTTGTTTTTATATTTAACATGGTCAATGTACAGTGCACTTCCAACAGAAAAGCAAAATATAGCAAAAGCAAAAATATAATATATAGCAATTATATATATAGCATTATTATATATAGCATTATATATATTGCATATATTATATATAGCAAAAGCAAAAATATAATCATCCTATAGGGATAAAACTCCTAACAGCAGAAGGAAGATAATATTAAATAATAAATAAATTCATAAATAATGATAATAATAACAATGTGTATTATATATACAGTGGGTACGGAAAGTATTCAGACCCCCTTAAATTTTTCACTCTTTGTTATATTGCAGCCATTTGCTAAAATCATTTAAGTTAATTTTTTTTCCTCATTAATGTACACACAGCACCCCATATTGACAGAAAAACACAGAATTGTTGACATTTATGCAGATTTATTAAAAAAGAAAAACTGAAATAACACATGGTCCTAAGTATTCAGACCCTGTGTGTGTGTATATAGGCCTATACGTTTTTTTGTTTGTTTATAAAGACAGAAAAATACAATATTTCACTCCTGAGTAACTTAATGATACTCAGAAATTTTAATAAACATTGAACTAAAAATGTCACATATTCCCACTTGTCCTCTAACAGCAGGGGTGTGAAGTAACGAATTACAAATACTCACGTTACAGTCATTAAGTAGTTTTTATCAGTAACAGTGAAAATGTAATAAAACCGAGAATTATCATATAGACCCACCGCACCTGACCAATCAGAATCAGCTCCGCGCCGACAGGCCCCGCCCACTCCAGCACTCGTGTGACTGAAGGTGCGGCTCCAGCTGCTCGCTCTGTTTACGGTCCGCCTGTCCCGTATGTGCGTGATTCACCTGCTGTGCTCAGACGCTCCTGGAGATCCGCTGGAGTTTAACACGGTAAGATGGCGAGAGATCAGGAAATTAAACAGGGTGATTTATCGCTGTTTTGCCTTTAATGAACTCTCGTTTGATGTTTGTTCTGTAGGGCCGGGCTGGAAGTGTTTTATTCCCGTCTGGATGCGTCAGTGTGTCTGTTCTGGACATTTAATCTGTAGCAGTTCCGCATGATCACTGCTGGAATGACACGCACAGCTCCTTAACGAGCAGACACACTCTCCATGAACAGGTACAGCCAGGTTTTATTGTATTATAACTGAAAAGTTCTCGAGTTGCAGTCATACATTTGTCATTTGGAACTCTAAATTGTGAAACATTGTTACAGATCAAACGATTGAAACAGTGATTGTTACAATATTACATATGTTTATACAACGAAAGAGAAAGCAGCATTAAAAGAGATGCGACAATTTAACACTTTACATTAAAACATACATAAATAAGAAATAAAAGAGCAATAAAAACAAACCTCTTACATGCAAGTCTATTTAAAATGTAAATATTAAAAATATTCAGAGCTGTTTGAAAAATGAAGGTTATAATTTGTAGTGTTAAATAAATAAGCTGCATAGTCATCTCATGGCGTTATTGCTCATACTTGGATGTTGTAATAACACAGGAACTGGTGAGACAGGTGCAGAAGATCTTCATGATGGATGAAAGTGCTGTGAATGAGTCTAATGTGAAAGTGGCGGTCCGGGTGCGACCCATGAACAGGAGAGGTGAGTGTGACCGTCACAGACTGTGTGTTTGATTCTGGTCTTTATCTGCAGCCCTTATTTCTTTTATGATCCTCATTTATGAAAGCAAACCTTCCCCTTTTGTGGGTCAGTGACTATTGAGGCTGTCAGGATGATGAAAATGAACAAATCTGGGGGAAAAAATCTAGTTTTAAAATGCATAAACTTTATCTTTATGCTGCATTTACATTATTTTTGAAAATGTTTATACTGTGTTCAGCACGCACACACACACACACACACACACACGTATGTCAATTATTTGTTCAATTACATATATAATTGAATAAATCAGAAATATTGCATGTGAAATGCTGTTTGTAAGCAATGATGCAAACAACATTTTGACCAATTTTTGATTGATTGTTATTAATGTGCTTTTTATAGAACGAGACTTAAAGACAAAATGTGTTGTGGACATGGAAGGAAATCAGACCGTCCTGTACCCGGCCAATGGAAACCTGGGAAAGGGCGACAGCAGGTAAACTGGGGTGTGTTTGTGTGGGTGTGTGTTTGTATTTGACTAACACTCAGTACAGTGATATTTGAATATGTAGAGTCATCTAATAAAATGCAAAAATGATCTCTATAGTTGTCTTGACAAGCCTCAAACTTTTGGAGTAATATGAATTCGATCTGAGGAATGTTAGTGCTGTCTGCCTTTGCAATACAATGCTGGGGTGTTCTGAGTAGTTTCTAGTTGATATTTATTGCTCACTAGGTGAAATCACAATTAGTCTGATCACTTAATAAAGTAGGAAAGAAACAGAATCTCTTCCTGTTTTAGTTTGACTCTCTCTCGAGCTGACATTTTGTTTCTTTCTCTACATTCCTCTTCTCCTTTGACCTCCAGTGTCCATAGAAACGAGTGAAGGTTCATTGGCAGGTCAAAAGTAAGCCTGGATACTTGTGCTAAAAACCCAAGAAACTAAATTACTCGTGTATCATTGGGTCTTTTCAGGCAACTTAAAAAACAAAGCTGCACAAATGTGTGCTGTCCTCTTGCCAAGCACCACATAGCTTTACAAAAGATATCTGGTTAACTTCCTGTGAATGCAACTACTGTAGGATTTTAAAATGGAAACACTGAATCCTAGCTTGTCACAGAGTTCACTCACAGTTTACAGTAAAGACATCTTGAAGTTTGGAAGTTATACGTGCCTTGTATATTCCATAGGAATGGTTGCTGAGTGGTTGCTAGGTGGTTGCTGATATGGTTTCTATGGTGGTTGTCAGGGTGTTGTGGGTGGTTGCTAGGGTGTTGCCAGGCAAATGTTAAGGTGTTCCGGGTGGATTCTAGGGCATTTTGTGGTTGTTAAAGTGTTGTGGGTGGTTGCTAGGGTGTTGCCAGGCAAATGTTAAGGTGTTCCGGGTGGATTCTAGGGCATTTTGTGGTTGTTAAAGTGTTGTGGGTGGTTGCTAGGGTGTTGCCAGGCAAATGTTAAGGTGTTCCGGGTGGATTCTAGGGCATTTTGTGGTTGTTAAAGTGTTGTGGGTGGTTGCTAGGGTGTTGCCAGGCAAATGTTAAGGTGTTCCGGGTGGATTCTAGGGCATTTTGTGGTTGTTAAAGTGTTGTGGATGGTTGCTAGGATGTTTCCAGGCAAATGTTAAGGTGTTCCGGGTGGATTCTAGGGCATTTTGTGGTTGTTAAAGTGTTGTGGGTGGTTGCTAGGGTGTTGCCAGGCAAATGTTAAGGTGTTCCGGGTGGATTCTAGGGCATTTTGTGGTTGTTAAAGTGTTGTGGGTGGTTGCTAGGGTGTTGCCAGGCAAATGTTAAGGTGTTCCGGGTGGATTCTAGGGCATTTTGTGGTTGTTAAAGTGTTGTGGGTGGTTGCTAGGGTGTTGCCAGGCAAATGTTAAGGTGTTCCGGGTGGATTCTAGGGCATTTTGTGGTTGTTAAAGTGTTGTGGGTGGTTGCTAAGATTTTCAGAGTGTTTTCTAGGGCATTATGTGGTTGTTAAGATGTTCCAGGCAGTTGCTAGGATGTGGCTAGGCAGTTGAGTGTTTTTTTAGGGCATTGTGTGATTGTTAAGGTGTTCTAGGTGGTTGCTAGGGGGTTGCTAAGCAATTGCTAATGATCTGGGTGGCTTGCAGGGCATTATGTGGTTGTTAAAGCATTCTTGACATCTGTTAGATAGTTGATAAGGTGTTCTGCGTGGTTAATGTGACATTATATGGTTTTCAGAGCATTCTGAGTGGTTGCTGTGGTGTTTCTAAGCAGTTGCTAACATATTCTGGGTGATTCCTAGGGCATTTTGTGGGTGTCACGGTATTCTGAATGGTTGATATGGTATTGTTAGGCAGTTGCTAATGTCCTGGGTGGTTTCTAAGGCATTATGTGGTTGTTAAGGTGTTCTGGGATGTTTATTGGGAATTATGTGGTTGTCAAGTGTTTTGGTGGTTACTAGAGTGTTGATGAAGTATGTGATTATATATTTGTGGTT
Organism: Sinocyclocheilus grahami; assembly: GCF_001515645.1. NCBI lineage: Eukaryota > Metazoa > Chordata > Actinopteri > Cypriniformes > Cyprinidae > Sinocyclocheilus > Sinocyclocheilus grahami. The sequence continues at coordinate 1,303,793 of NW_015505853.1, forward strand.
GTCAAGGTATTATGGGTGGTTGCTAAGGAGTTGCTAATATTGAATATTTTCTGAGTAGTTTCTACGGCATCATGTGGTTGTTAAGGTGTTCTGGGTGGTTGCTAAGGAGTTGCTAAGTAGTTGCTAATGTTCTGGTGGTTTCTAAGGCATTATGCGGTTGTCAATGTGGTCTGGGTGGTTGCTAAGGTGTTGCTAAGCAATTGCTAATGTTCTGTTGGTTTCTAAGGCATTATGCGGTTGTCTGGGTGGTTGCTAAGGTGTTGTGAGTGGTTTCTTGGAGCTTGATGAGCAGTTTTCCAGCCAATATAATAAATGTAAGGTGCCATGTGACATCTTTCATATACTTCTGACTGGTCACACATTAAAAATGGTGTTATCTTTGATAATGTTGCTGCATTTGCATTGGGTGCTATAAAGCTGTTCCCAGTGTTTGTTTATTTATAGCATTGTTGTCATTACTTTTTCCTTTATTTAACCAGACAAGTCAATTGAGACATTGATTTACTGTACAATGGCCTGACGTTTTGATCCATGCATATGTTGCATGCTGTAGTTCTTTACTCCTTTAACACAAAGAGGAGTTTGTTGGTTTTGCAGCAGAGCCTTCATCAGTCAGCAGTGTTTCATATCACCGCTGTCTGATGACTGAAATCAGCTCTCGGTTTTGCATTGGTCGTCTGTCAGCATGCACTAAACTGCACATGCATGTTTGATATATTAAAGACCAGCCGGTTTTCAGCCTGTGCTGGAGCATTATTATCTTCATTCCTTCTCTTTGTCTCCTCTTCCGTTCCTTCTTCTGGTCTCTTTACAAAGGGTGTGCCTGTTTTCTCCGCAAGCCTTTCCCGGAGATCTGGCCGTTTTCCAGGTCACCTTATGCAGGAATCTGCTCTGTCGTGTCCAGCTTCTCTCAGTTTCTCAGTGCTGATCTAGTCATGTTTCAGACCGCTGAGCTGTCTCTGCTGTAACTTGCAGCGGTTTGCGGTGATGGCGTGCAAACAGGTTTTACAGGCTTATACAAGAAAGTTTACTCAAATTCCATAATAATCCCTCACAGCAAGTTTGTGTTTTCATTATGAAGTGCAAGTAGAGACAGCACACTCATGCAGATTCTGTTTGTCATGTAAATGATATCGGGGTGGGTTTTAATTAAAGTAAAACATGAGATGAAGGAGGCTCAAAGCAGATGGTTACATTGTGTAATTCTCGCCCAGGGTTCAGCTTGTCCTTATTTTGCACAAATTTCTGGAATGTTCCTGAAATGCTTTGTCGTCCTCCTGTCATGCTCAGCGTGTGCTTAGGAAAATCTGGAAGTTTGTCCTGATAATTGTTTTGTTGTTTTATAGAAAAAACAACACAATTGTAGCTCTGCAGGATGTTTTAGCTGATGTTATAAGTAGGGATTGCTAAAGGAAATATCATTGTGTGATTTGAACAAGCCTTTAATTATTAAACGTTGGTGCTTAAATCATGTCTTGTTGAGGAAAGGTCATCAGATGCACGATGTTCAGATTTTCAAGTAGATGATAAAATGGGTGAACATATGTACAATAATTGTGTAAATGTGTATTTATACAAACAAATTACAAGGGCATTACCATTCAAAAGTTTGGGGTCTGTAAGATTTTGTATGTTTTTGAAATAAGTCTTACTCTCACCAAAGCTGCATTTATTTGATCAAAAATACAGTAAAATCAGCAATACTGTGAAATATTATTACAATTTAAAGTAACTGGTTTTAAAATGTAAAAATGTCAGATTCAGCATCATTACGCCAGTCTTCAGTGTCACATGATCTTCAGAAATCATTCTAATATGCTGATTTGCTGCTTAAGAAACATTTCTGATTATCATCAATGTTGAAAATAGTTGTGCTGCTTCATGTTTTTGTGGAAACCGTGATGCCGTTTTTTCAGGATTCTTTGATGAATAGAAAGTTCAAAAGAACAGCATTTATTTAAAATAGAACCTTTTGTGACATTATAAACGATTTTACTGTCACTTTTGAATTGATCAATTTAATGTATCCTTGTTGAATAAAAGTATTCATTTCATATATATGATGTAATATATTCATGTGTTTTTCTGTTGTTGTTTTTCCGTCTGTCCTTTTGTGAATGCAGGAGCAAACCAAAGGTGAGTTTTCGTATGTCATTTCTGCATTAAATTCATGTGAACAAATGCATTATTATCACGAATAATGTGCGTGACCGAAAATGGTTTAACTTAAAGCTGCAGTCCATCATTTTTTTGTGTTCAAAATGTACAAAATGTATATAATAAGCGAGTACACCATGAATCCATTTTCCAAACCGTGTTTTCGGCTTGTTCTGAATCACTATGGTACACCTATAATAAGTGTTTATATTCGGACTATTTCGACTGGTTCGGGTAGGTACCGCTGCGGAGTAGCCCTGTACCTGCGTGATTCGCCACAGACATAAACAGAGAGAAGTAGCTCCGGCTACAGTGTTCTTCCGCAAGACGCACGCAGTTCTGTTTATTAACCGCTAGAGCGCCAAAAGTTACGGACTGCAGCTTTAACTGGATTTGTATAAAGTAGGGATGGGCGATACTACTTATTTTGTTTTCGATACGATACCGATATTTTTCAAGGCAGTATCATCGATATCGATACCAATTCGATACTTCTGAACTAAGCTTTTAAATTATGAAATTTATGAAATTATTAAATTACTAAGAGTAAAATGGGTAATGATAAGCACTTAACTTTGTTTTTGTAATTTATTAGGTTATATTTTTGTTTACACATGGTTCAAATACGTTTTTTGTTTACACATGATTCAAATCTATAAATACTACAGTTGAACTACGGTCACTTTAGTAAAATCATGGTTCATTATTATAGGAGACTGCCAGTGAATGGCTGTTACATGCATAAAATGCAACATTTTATTCTGACAGTGTATGATTTCTATTAACATTACAGAATAGAACATGATCAATATTATCTTTCAACGTTCAGTTTAAATAACTGGAATTGCACAAACTGTGTAGGCTACAATTTCAGTTTGTTTAATGTGAAATAACTCAAACACATGTTTTTTTTTTTCCTCTTTCCTCTGATAAGCATTGTTCAGGGCTGCCGTTACCAAAAGCTTTAATGCTTTCTTATGATACTTTTGGGAAACGCAGCCCTGTTTGAGTGCACTGTCAGAAGTGAGTGAATGCTCTCTGTGATGGATTGGGTCTGTCTTGCAACATTTGCATTTCAGATGAGCAGGAAAATAGTTATATCCTACACATATTGTACGCATTATTATATATTTTTTTTTGTTGAATTAACAAAATCACTGGTAAATTTTTTGTTTGAGTATCGATACTCGCGTCAGTATCGATATATCGATACTTTGGATCGATACACCCATCCCTAGTATAAAGTTATTAGTCATGTTGAACATTTAGACGGCTCATTTCAAGCTTGTGACATGCATCTGTTACACAGTCTTTAGACATTTGCGATGTCTCGTTTCAGGTTTTCGCGTATGATTATTGCTTCTGGTCTATGGATGAGGCTGAGACGGCCAAATTTGCAGGTCTGTTGATATTGAAAATGATTCATTTTGCTATAATGACCAACCCTTTTGTGGAAACTATCACTAAACCTCTGTAATGTGTTTATACTGCAGTGATCTGAATCATCAGGGAACATTTATGATGGCAATAGAAACTAATAGACATCATTATTCCCTGCTTATGTTTCCTTGTGAACTTTTCTGAAGAAAAGACAAACCTGTAAAACTGCTTTACCAAATCTACTGATCATCCGCGGTTTATCAAGCTAAAGATTTGTAAAGCTTCAAGACTAGTTAAGCTCTATAAGCAGTTGCTGTGTTTGTTAATTACCTTAGTATTTATTTACTCGTCTTTTAGTTTAAAAAAAAAAGTAAATCAGAAATCACAGTTACAATAACTAACTTACGATGGAAGTAAACTGACAATGAACTTTAAGAAATTTGATAAACTTGAATGGAACCCTTTAAAGGAATAGTTCACCCAAAAATGAAAATGTATTCACTTTCAGGCCATCTGAGATGTAGATGAGTTTGTTTCTTTATCAGATTTGGAGAAATGTAGCATCACATCACTTGCTCAGCAATGGATGCTCTGCAGTGAATGGGTGCCGTCAGAATGAGAGTCCAAACAGCTGATAAAAACATCACAATAATCCACAAGTAATCCACACCACTCCAGTCCATCAGTTAATGCCTTGAGAAGTGAAAAACTGCTTTTTTGCAATGTTTTTTTAACTTGCCAAAATATGAGTCCATAATAACGCTTCCTCCAGTGAGAAAGTCCATCTCCTGGTCCACCACATATTTGTTTAGAGCTGTTTTGGACTGTTTTGGCTTGTAAACCGTGCTTGATCTGTGATTATTTCTTTCTTGATTCAGACAAGACAAAGTGTTATTATGGATATCATATTTTAGACAGAAGCAACAGTTTGAATTTAAAAACATCTTAATGATAGATTTGTTTCTTACAAACACGCAGCTTTTCACTTCACAAGACATTAACTGATGGACTGGAGTGGTGTAGATTACTTGTGGATTATTGTGATGTTTTTATCAGCTGTTTGGACTCTCATTCTGACGGCACCCATTCACTGCAGAGGATCCATTGCTGAACAAGTGATGAAATGCTACATTTCTCCAAATCTGATAAAGAAACAAACTCATCTACATCTTGGACGACCTAATTGTGGGTTCATTTTCATTTTTGGGTGAATTATTATTCCTGTATTTTCAATTGATTTAGTACTGCATGCCATTTATTCTCATTTGCAGTAAATATGTTTATATTGTGTAATGTCTGACTCATAGGTCAGGATGTGGTGTTTCAGTGTCTTGGAGAGAGTCTTTTGGACAGCGCTTTCCAAGGATACAATGCCTGTATATTTGCATATGGGCAAACAGGTAGAGTTAAATTTGCTGGAAAGCTATCTATGCAAAAAATATATTTTAATCTCCATGAAAGGTTTAAGCAGAACTACTTACTGTTTCATAGTACATAACTCTTGGATATCTGCTTTATTTGTTGTAATGTAAATCAATGAGGTTTTCATAACAGTATATCAGACTACTTGCATAAAATGTCAGTTGTCACTCTATATCTCCCAATAATAAGATTTTTAATGCTTAGTTTTATTATCAAAGCTCTGTAGGTTCAAAACATATAATGCAATGCAATACCATGATGATTGAGAGATGATTATGCTCTCAGGTAATATCAGTGGTATGACTTTTTTCAGATGCGTGAAACAGAGGTGGTTAGATATATATATATATATGTAATTATTTGATCAAAGTTAATGCTAGGGACAATTTAGTAGTCGCTGGATATTGGTAGGGACATGTCCCGAGCATCCCAACTAAATTCTACACCCTTGCGCTGCAGGCTCAGGAAAGTCATATACGATGATGGGAACGGCGGAGCAGCCGGGTCTGATCCCACGCCTGTGCAGTTCTCTCCTCTCAGGTAATATCAGTGGTATGACTTTTTTCAGATGCATGAAACAGAGGTGGTTAGATATACATATATGTAATTATTTGATCAAAGTTAATGCTAGGGACAATTTAGTAGTCGCTGGATATTGGTAGGGACATGTCCCGAGCATCCCAACTAAATTCTACACCCTTGCGCTGCAGGCTCAGGAAAGTCATATACGATGATGGGAACGGCGGAGCAGCCGGGTCTGATCCCACGCCTGTGCAGTTCTCTGTTCCAGCGCACCGTACAGGAGCAGAGGGAGGGCGAGAGCTTCACCGTGGAGGTGTCCTACATGGAGATCTACAACGAGAAGGTGCGAGACCTTCTAGATCCCAAAGGGTGAGTCTGTAGAGAGTCTAAATCCTGTTTACATGCTGATCGTTGTCCAATGAAAGCCCGTATTCTGGTTCTTTTTCTGCTGTCAGTCATGAAAACCTTGAATATACTCAGATCAAACTTTGTGTACTGCAAATATTATTGATGTTCCTCTCAGGAGCCGGCAGGCGTTGAGGGTCCGGGAGCATAACGTGTTGGGGCCGTATGTAGACGGTCTGTCCCGCCTCGCTGTGACCAGCTACAAGGTTCTTCCAACACCTTCGAGAAGCTCTTCATGTCAAATGCTCTCGGTGCTGAAGCAGGATGATTGGGAATATCTTTGGTTTGGTTTTTCAGGACATCGAGTCTCTGATGTCGGAGGGGAATAAATCCCGCACTGTGGCGGCCACGAACATGAACGAGGAGAGCAGCCGCTCGCACGCCGTCTTCAACATCATTCTGACGCACACGCTCCGAGACCTGAAGACTGGGGTGAGATGCAGATTGATCTCTTATAGTCTGGATAGTCATTTTTAATCAAAGGTGAAGTGTGTGATTTTTGAGCATATAACTAGATATTTATATTTTCTAAAGACAATGTGAATTTTTGCACCACTCACACTTTCTTCAGAAAATGGAAAAAAAAATATATATAAAAAAACTGAAAAAAAAATTTAATAAAAAAATTATTTATTCATTTTGATTTATTTTTGCAATTCATTTCGGTTTAACTAGTAATGTAGAAATTACACACTGCAGCTTATATATATATATATATATATATATATATATATATATGTATACAGTGCTTTGCGAAAATATTCATACCCCCTCATGTTTTCTGAATTTTTTCCAAGCATATTAAGGAAGAAATAAATGGGTAATTATTACAGATGATTAAATTGTGTATTGAATGTCATCCTAGTGAATCTATAATCTGTAAACCCATTAGTCATGTAATTTAAAATACGCCACGTATTATTTACAGTTCTTACTTTTATTAAAAAGAGGATGCAGTGAGTCTTGAAAAATGTCATTGCTTGCATGTTACACTTACCTTAATGTTTCCCACAAAATCTATTTTAACTGGAGCAAAGACAGTTGGTCCAAGCTTGTCTGAGGGGAGAAAGCCTTTGTAAGTACTATGTCATTTAAACTGTTATTTTCTGGCTAAACATACATAAAAAATTTTTTTTATAAATAAATACATTAATTTAGTAAAAATGGATTCATTGATCAAAAGCGGCAGTCAAGAGTTTTACATTATTACAAAAAAAAAATCTTATTTTAAATAAATGACTTCGCCATAACAGGAATTTTAAAGAAAAATTATTTTACATTGTAAATACATTTCACAATCGTACTGTTTTTACTGTATTTTTGATCAAAGAAATGCAGCCAGGTTAAGCATAACAGACATCATAAAATCTCACCAACCCCCAAATTTTGCATGTTAGTGTATACATGGGTCAAAGACAAAAACGGGTTTAAGCATAAAAACAATAAGTGTAATACTGCTTTAAATTGTTGTTGTTTTTCCCCCCCAATAAATAAAATGTTTTCGGTTTAATTTAATTGCAATTTTGTTTTTGTTTTTCGGAGCAAAAAAAAAATATCATACATTTTTCCCTGATTTACAGAAGAGGCCCACTAAAATGTCATTCAGTGTAACAATCTTGTCAGGCATATTTACAACAAAAATCTATTTTTGACATATTAAATGACTAATTACCTTCACCTCAAATACTAATTAGTTGTAATTTTTATTTTTTTTAATTTGCCACTATCCTAGGTTTTGCCCATTTGTCAGTAAGAAATTTTTACTCAGTTGGTTGTCAGGGCAATATTTCTTATTTTCATACAGTTTATCTTGATGTACTAATATAACTAAAAGTGAAATAAAAATGAACTGAAACTATAAATAAAAAAAATAGAAAAAATTACTAAAACTTTAACTAAATTTAAAATAAACAGAAAATATATAAATAAAAACCTAATTCAAAATAAAAACTATACTGTAATAGTATCTCAGTAAATAAAATTACACTGCTCTAAAGTTAGCATGAAATCAAAATTGACTCTGTTTATTGCACGTTACTGGTCTTATTGTAAACAATTCATCCATGCATTTTTGTTTTTGTAAAAGATTTTTGACTTCAGTAATCTTGAATCGAATTCTGATAACTTGCTCTTCCTGTGATTGTTCACATGATGTCTATGACAGATGTAAGTCTGTGCTGCTGTGAAGCCAGTTACATTCAGATCTGCCTTTATTCCAGTATGCAGTGCTCATTTTCACAATCCAATTAACAAATGATGATTAAAAAGTCCTGTCTTACCTTTGTTCCTCTTGTCATTTGGAAATGCATCACAATACAGAAGTAAATTCTGCTTCATGCTGACTTAATAGAAAAGGCAGGTCTGTTGACTGTATTGTTGTCATAGATTGAAATGTATTGTTTGTGTGGACGGGGTTGATTTCAGACGAGTGGAGAGAAGGTGAGTAAACTCAGTCTGGTGGATCTGGCCGGCAGTGAGAGAGCAGATAAAACTGGAGCTGGAGGAGAAAGACTCAAAGAAGGCAGCAACATTAACAGGTCAAACACACACAGACACACACACATTTGTTTATACCATGTTGGGGATTTTCGTTCCTAAATTTCTTAATTTGATTAATCCGCTAATATTTGGCCATTTTGACCCTGTCTGATAGTGTGTCAGATTGTTTTAGTTTTTTTTGTTTAAGCATTTATTTAAATAAAAATTTTTATTTATTTATTTTAACTATTTAATTACATGACTCTCTTTTTATTTATTAAAAATTTTAAATATTTGTGTTTATAAATAATTGTAATTCATAATGCTTATTTGTGAAGCATATATAGCAATAGTAGCATAATAACTAGTTGTCTCACATTTTTACCCTAAAAATACATAATTTTTCCATCTAAAAATATTTGGGCATTTTCAGACCCATTTTTTACTTTTTTATTTATTTGTATAGTTGTTTAATTGTACATTAAAAAATGTTGTAGGATTTATTTTTTGTAACACATTGAAATAAACATGACTTTTTTAAGAAGAAAGACAAAATTATTTTTTGAAACTGTAAATAAACCAAAAATGAGTGGAGAGCGTTTTACAAGAAAATACTATTTCAGTGTGTAATTGTTGATCTGTTTTTTGTAATTGTCAGCATATCACCGCATGCGGGTTTTGTCAGGATCTTCTGCATTTAAAGAAATGATAAAACCCCTCAGGACAGTCAGCAAAACACACACAGAAGTGTGGATGACATTCCTCTGAACTGAAGTATGTTTGCTTCTTCAGGAGCGACAGAAGCAGCTGGAGAGTTTGGGAATTTCTCTGCAGTCGTCTGGGATCAGAGTCATTGATGATAAATGCTTCCTGGTCAACCTGAACGCAGACCCCGCTCTCAACGAGCTGCTCGTCTATTACTTAAAGGTACAGACACAGATGAATACAGATCAGTGTTACGGTCTCCGCTTGAATATTTTATATAAAACTATTCATATGCGTGCATGTATAAATGTTGATTGACTATCAGCTGTAATATTTGTTCATTTGAAAGTGCCATGTTTTGGTGAAGTTTGGTGTGGATGAGGTGTTGTATTTCATTGATGTGTGTGTTTATGTGCAGGAACACATAACTCGTGTGGGTTCTGCAGACTCTCAGGACATTCAGTTGTGTGGTTTGGCAATTCAGTCAGAGCATTGTGTTATAGACATCAAACTAGAGACGGGAATCACGCTCACCCCGAAGAGAAACGCTCGGTAATCTCACACACACACAGATTCAGGCAAGCGGAGTATTACACGCAAAACAGTGTGAAATTTACACAAAACTGTCTAAAATTGTAAATGATTTCTAAAAGTATTACTAAAACTTTCAAATAAACATTAATTGAAAATAAATAAAATATAAAATATGTATTTAGCTTATTTCTGAAATAATTTCATCTAGTTGCCAAGGCAACATTTTCATTTAGTTTAACTTGAAATAACTATTAAAATATCTCAAACTAAAACTGAAATAAAAATTTATAAAAACTGTGTAGATATTTTTACATTTTTCTTTTTTTAATATGTTCTTAAATTATATTTGTAATTTATTTATAAACTAATGAAAATGACAAAAGCATGCAACAAAATTACAAAAACCTTAACTAAATGAAATAATAAAACTAAAAACTAAATTTTAAGTTAAAAAAAATCTAAATGTTAATACAAACTATAATAGTGTCTCGATGATACTAAAGTAACACTGAATGTAAATTATGCTGAAATGAAAAGATGTATTTATTTGCACTAATAGTGCACTATGTATGTGCACTAGTAACAAAATGTATTTGCACTGTGTTGCACTAAGAGTGCACTATTGACCCAGTTTATATGCACTATTTGCACTAATAATGCACTATTTATTTGCACTAATTAGTTATTTACACTAATAGCACACTATGCACTTTGTTTTGCACTTTAACCCAGTTCATATTCACTATTTGCACGAACAGTGCATTATTTATGTGCACTAATTAATCAGTTATCTGCACTAATGGTGCTCCATTTATGTGCAAAACCATTAGTTCACATAAATAACCAGTACAGAACAATTGAAAGAAAATGTGATTTAATGGTTTTTATTTATCCATTCATATGTATGTTTATATATTCATTATATTATATTTTTATATATGTGTATATATTTAAAATAAACAAATTTTATAATTATTTTAAAGTAATTGTATTGTAAATAAATTGTAAATTGCTAATCTAATAATCAAATACAACAATTAAAGTATATAATATTTAGAATAAACTATATATTGCATGTACAGTAGACAGTTATATTAACTGCTATATACAAATCCTGTTATATAAAGCTTAAACCCAAAATGTTGATGTCCGGCTTTACATACTCATAACTATGTATTAGTCTGTCTCTACTCTATAGCTAGTGATAGTATGTAAGAATATGTGTGTATGTGATGATTCATGTAGTGTCTGTCTCTGTGTGCAGCACATGTGTGAACGGCACTGTGGTCTCGTCTCCCGTCCAGCTGCATCATGGGGATCGAATCCTCTGGGGAAACAACCACTTCTTCAGGTCAGTGAGACACATTTACACTCGGGTACTGGGTTTAATTGCGTTTCATTGATTTGATGTCCATTAAAATGGATTTGTTTAGTTAGATTAAAATCTTAAAGACACCATTTAATGTGTCCTCTTCTTAAACGACCCCTGAAAAAAGTGTCAAATTGACCCAAAGCCGTGTGTGTGAGTGTTTACTGACTGTACTATTCTCTTTGTGTTTCTCAGGATCAGTGTGTCGAACGTGTATCGTGTTGGTGTTGAGGATGAGGAGGGGTGTACGAGGAAGGCCGGTCTTCCTGAGCATCTGGATGTGGATGTAGACAGTCTCAGTCACGCCTCCAGTGACAACAGCTTCAGTTTTGAGTCCGCACAGACGGAAGTCATGATGAAAGCGCTGGGAAACAACGGTAAGAGGCACGGCACACAACAGACAACCTGCTACTGTCAATATAACCCCTTCTAAAGGGTGATTCTGGGCTGCTTTAAGTGTTGCAAACTAATAAAAAAACACTTTGAGATCCAAGTGAAATTGAATGGTGCTACATTTAAATTGAATGGCAGTTGTACCAGTATTCTTCTGTAATGTTTTAGTTGCATTACATTTTTAATCACCATGCCTATTTTTGAGAGCATGCGTAAACAAAAATAACTAGTAATATTTGTCATATATATAATGAAAAATGTATTCCTTTTTGTCTTGTTGTAATAAATAACATTACATATAGTTTTTCTGGCTTCTAAATGGATATAACAAAAATTAGAATTTTTTTATTTTATTCTAGATTTTTTTATTTAATCTAGAAAGACTTTTTAGAGAGCATGTGTAAACAAACATATCCATTAATATATTTATTTAATTGAATAACATCACATGTACTTTAAAATGTGTTTTATATAGATTTTATTATTATTAAAAAAAAAATTATATTTCTCATAGATCATGATTTTTAGTTTTTCATTAAAATGAATAACATCACATAAAATGTGAATTCAGGCTTTTAAACAGATTTAACAAAAATGAGAAATTATTTGGCATATTTTTTTCCCCTTTATACTAGTATTTTTTAAATGTATTGTAGAAAGACTTTTTTAGAGGGCCCATGAAAACAAAAATATCCACTAATATTTCTCATCTGTCATGTAATTTTTTTGTTTGTTTCCCCAGCATTTAAATATATTTAACACTCAACACTTCCATCTTTATAGATATGTGTTTGTGTATGTTATGTAATTTGTATTAATTTCTGAAATAAAAGTAATCAAATTATATATATAAAAAAATATATATTTTCCATCTTTTTATATGGACAGTTTTTCCATTATATTTTGACACTAAAAGCTTTATTAGATAAATAAATAAAACATATTTAAAGTATTTTAATTAAATGTGTATTCATCTGCATTTTGACCAACTTATTTTTTTTAGTATGCAACTCTTTCATGCAAAGCATGCACATGGTTCAGGAGATATTATTTTACTGCACAAGAAGAGAAAGAATAAAAAAAAAAATAGATAAATAAAAACCAAAACAACAAAAGCAATATATAAAGAACAACAGCGCTGGATGGAATCTTAATACACAAAGGAAGACAAAGCATTAACCAGCCAGTCTATTTGAAATCCGATATACTTCAGAAAAGCATATGCTTATTCTGAGCATTTTGTTTTTAATGAGTGAAATGTGTGTGTCTCAGAGCCGCTGCAGTCGGTGCTTCACTCTCTGGAGCGCAGGCATGAGGAGGAGAAGCGCTCGGCTCTGGAGCGACAGCGGCTGATGTACGAGCAGGAGCTGCAGCAGCTGCGCAGAAGTCTGTCGACAGAGCTGCAGATGCAGGGCTCTCACCTGCAGCAGCAGCGCCTGGTCTCCTCTCAGAGCCCACTACGCCAGTGGAGTGGCGAGAGGTGAGAGCCGAGCACAAACTTGCACTCAGTGTGTTTTGAGTTGTGTGTGTGTGTGTACTAAATATCAGGTTTCTGTGCTTTCAGGGAAGTTTTGATGAATCGAAGTCTGCGTAAGCTCAAAGATCAGATTGTGAAGGCCAATCTGCTGGTTCAGGAGGCTGGATTCATCGCTGAAGAGCTCAACAAGAAAACCGAATATAAAGTCACACTGCAGATCCCGGCTGCTAACCTCAACGCCAACCGCAAGGTCAGGAGAGACACTCTGTGCGTGTGTGTGCGCGCGCGCGTGTTATTGATTGTTGACGTATTTGTCCGGTTATATTTTTAACATTAATGTTATAGATGTATGGTGTCATATTTGTGAACCGTTCAAAAAGAATGGTTCGTTTAAATGGTTCAGTCAACAAGCAAGGCTTCGTAAAACGTTCTTAGGAAACTGAACTGGATGACATGTTTGTCACAGTCTGTATAACTTACTCGAAAACATATTAAATGTTCAATAAAATATTCATTCAATTGGCATACTATTCATCAGGGTTCAATGTGTGTGTGCGCGTGCATGTGTGTGTGCGCGTGCGTGCGCGCATGTTATTGATTGTTGACGTATTTGTCCGGTTATATTTTTAACATTAATGTTATAGATGTATGGTGTCATATTTGTGAACCGTTCAAAAAGAATGGTTCGTTTAAATGGTTCAGTCAACAAGCAAGGCTTCGTAAATCGTTCTTAGGAAACTGAACTGGATGACATGTTTGTCACAGTCTGTATAACTTACTCGAAAACATATTAAATGTTCAATAAAATATTCATTCAATTGGCATACTATTCATCAGGGTTCACATAGTCATGGAAGATCTGGAAAAATCAGATCTGGAAAAAAAAACTTTTTGAAAGAAATTAATACTTTTATTCAGCAAGGATGCATTAAATTGATCAAAAGTGACAGTGAAGACATTTATAATGTTACAAAAATTTGATTTAAAATAAATGCTGTTCTTCTGAATTTTTGATTCATCAAAGAATCCTGAAAAAAATCTCACTTTTCCACAAAAATACTTGGGAAGGACAACTATTTTCAACATTGGTAATAATCAGAAATGTTTCTTGAGCATCAAATCAGCATATTAGAATGATTTCTGAAGATCATGTGACACTGAAGACTGGAGTAATGATGCTGAAAATTCAGCTTTACATCACAGCAATAAATTACTTTTTACTATATAGTCAATTAGAAAACAGTTATTTAAAATTGTAATAATATTTCACAATATTACTGTTTTACTGTATTTTTTTTAACAAATTAATGCAGCCTTGATGAGCAGAAGAAACTTAAAAAAATCGTACCAACCCCAAACATTAAACAATAGTCTGTTTTTTATTATAATTTATTCTAAAATGTATTTCATCAGCCAGAAATTGTTCTTTGTGGGTTTAGTCTCTATAAACATGAGCAGTCAGAGAAATTCAGACATTGAAAGTGGTTCAGAGGAAGTGATTTGAACATTACAGTATATACTAATAGAGGAGCTTGTTGAAATGTGGGTTAGGGTGAAAATGCCGCTTTAATAAAGGCTGATGTTTTCTGAGCGCAGCGGGACACGGTTCTGAGCGAGCCGGCGGTGGAGGTGAGGAGGAAGGGCAAAGGAAAGCAGATCTGGTCCGTGGAGAAGATGGAGAACCGGCTGCTGGACATGAGAGAGCTCTACCAGGAGTGGAAAGACTATGACGAGGACGATCCTGTATGTCAAATCACATGACAACTTCCTACATTATCAGAATTACCATAGTACACATTACTGTGTTTTTACTCTAGCATTATTAACTGCTGTGTGACAATGCTATTTTGGAGCTATTAATGTAGCATTTATTATTATTGTTGTTGTTGTTGTTGTTATTATCAAGTCATTTTAATATTATTTGTTTTTATTATTTAATATTGTCATTATTTTTAATATTAGATTATTTAATAATTTTTTTTACCTTCATTTTATTTGAAATCCTTGAACTTTTTTTTTCATTATTTTTAATTACAAATGTATCTCTCAATTAATTTGAGGCTATAAAAAACTGAAAGTATCAATTATATTATAAAATGATTATATTTAGGAAAAATATAGAAGTCTCTTAATTAATATGAGGCAATATCAATTAAAAAAAAAAGTTTTAAAATTATTTGAATTTTAAAGGGGTCATATGATGCTTTTATAAAGATCATTATTTTGTGTATTTGGTGTAACAGAATATGTTGACATGCTTTAATTTTCAAAAATCACAATATTTTTCAAATAC
Source organism: Sinocyclocheilus grahami (assembly GCF_001515645.1). NCBI lineage: Eukaryota > Metazoa > Chordata > Actinopteri > Cypriniformes > Cyprinidae > Sinocyclocheilus > Sinocyclocheilus grahami. The sequence goes on from NW_015505853.1 coordinate 1,318,928, forward strand.
TGTACATTATTGTAGGTCCTCTATGCCCCGCCTCTCTCAAACGCTTCGTTTTCTACAAAGTCCCTCCTTCCGACAAGCGCAGTCTGCTCTGATTGGCCAGCTGACCCAGTGCATTGTGATTGGCCGAACACCGCAAGCACTTGTCGGAAATGTAACGCCCCTTACCATAATCGCGAGCTTCATCTTTCAAAATAAATGTAAAGACAGAGCCCCGAAAGGGGAACAGAGTCGCGTGACAGACACAGTGATGAAGCTGGTATGTGTTTGCAGTACACAAGCCACGGTTAAGACAGCTGACTCCACTGTGATGATATATATTTTCCATCTTTTTATATGGACAGTTTTTCCATTATATTTTGACACTAAAAGCTTTATTAGATAAATAAATAAAACATATTTAAAGTATTTTAATTAAATGTGTATTCATCTGCATTTTGACCAACTTATTTTTTTTAGTATGCAACTCTTTCATGCAAAGCATGCACATGGTTCAGGAGATATTATTTTACTGCACAAGAAGAGAAAGAATAAAAAAAAAAATAGATAAATAAAAACCAAAACAACAAAAGCAATATATAAAGAACAACAGCGCTGGATGGAATCTTAATACACAAAGGAAGACAAAGCATTAACCAGCCAGTCTATTTGAAATCCGATATACTTCAGAAAAGCATATGCTTATTCTGAGCATTTTGTTTTTAATGAGTGAAATGTGTGTGTCTCAGAGCCGCTGCAGTCGGTGCTTCACTCTCTGGAGCGCAGGCATGAGGAGGAGAAGCGCTCGGCTCTGGAGCGACAGCGGCTGATGTACGAGCAGGAGCTGCAGCAGCTGCGCAGAAGTCTGTCGACAGAGCTGCAGATGCAGGGCTCTCACCTGCAGCAGCAGCGCCTGGTCTCCTCTCAGAGCCCACTACGCCAGTGGAGTGGCGAGAGGTGAGAGCCGAGCACAAACTTGCACTCAGTGTGTTTTGAGTTGTGTGTGTGTGTGTACTAAATATCAGGTTTCTGTGCTTTCAGGGAAGTTTTGATGAATCGAAGTCTGCGTAAGCTCAAAGATCAGATTGTGAAGGCCAATCTGCTGGTTCAGGAGGCTGGATTCATCGCTGAAGAGCTCAACAAGAAAACCGAATATAAAGTCACACTGCAGATCCCGGCTGCTAACCTCAACGCCAACCGCAAGGTCAGGAGAGACACTCTGTGCGTGTGTGTGCGCGCGCGCGTGTTATTGATTGTTGACGTATTTGTCCGGTTATATTTTTAACATTAATGTTATAGATGTATGGTGTCATATTTGTGAACCGTTCAAAAAGAATGGTTCGTTTAAATGGTTCAGTCAACAAGCAAGGCTTCGTAAAACGTTCTTAGGAAACTGAACTGGATGACATGTTTGTCACAGTCTGTATAACTTACTCGAAAACATATTAAATGTTCAATAAAATATTCATTCAATTGGCATACTATTCATCAGGGTTCACATAGTCATGGAAGATCTGGAAAAATCAGATCTGGAAAAAAAAACTTTTTGAAAGAAATTAATACTTTTATTCAGCAAGGATGCATTAAATTGATCAAAAGTGACAGTGAAGACATTTATAATGTTACAAAAATTTGATTTAAAATAAATGCTGTTCTTCTGAATTTTTGATTCATCAAAGAATCCTGAAAAAAATCTCACTTTTCCACAAAAATACTTGGGAAGGACAACTATTTTCAACATTGGTAATAATCAGAAATGTTTCTTGAGCATCAAATCAGCATATTAGAATGATTTCTGAAGATCATGTGACACTGAAGACTGGAGTAATGATGCTGAAAATTCAGCTTTACATCACAGCAATAAATTACTTTTTACTATATAGTCAATTAGAAAACAGTTATTTAAAATTGTAATAATATTTCACAATATTACTGTTTTACTGTATTTTTTTTAACAAATTAATGCAGCCTTGATGAGCAGAAGAAACTTAAAAAAATCGTACCAACCCCAAACATTAAACAATAGTCTGTTTTTTATTATAATTTATTCTAAAATGTATTTCATCAGCCAGAAATTGTTCTTTGTGAGTTTAGTCTCTATAAACATGAGCAGTCAGAGAAATTCAGACATTGAAAGTGGTTCAGAGGAAGTGATTTGAACATTACAGTATATACTAATAGAGGAGCTTGTTGAAATGTGGGTTAGGGTGAAAATGCCGCTTTAATAAAGGCTGATGTTTTCTGAGCGCAGCGGGACACGGTTCTGAGCGAGCCGGCGGTGGAGGTGAGGAGGAAGAGCAAAGGCAAGCAGATCTGGTCCGTGGAGAAGATGGAGAACCGGCTGCTGGACATGAGAGAGCTCTACCAGGAGTGGAAAGACTATGACGAGGACGATCCTGTATGTCAAATCACATGACAACTTCCTACATTATCAGAATTACCATAGTACACATTACTGTGTTTTTACTCTAGCATTATTAACTGCTGTGTGACAATGCTATTTTGGAGCTATTAATGTAGCATTTATTATTATTGTTGTTGTTGTTGTTATTATCAAGTCATTTTAATATGATTTGTTTTTATTATTTAATATTGTCATTATTTTTAATATTAGATTATTTAATAATTTTTTTTACCTTCATTTTATTTGAAATCCTTGAACTTTTTTTTTCATTATTTTTAATTACAAATGTATCTCTCAATTAATTTGAGGCTATAAAAAACTGAAAGTATCAATTATATTATAAAATGATTATATTTAGGAAAAATATAGAAGTCTCTTAATTAATATGAGGCAATATCAATTAAAAAAAAAAGTAAAAAAATTACAATACACAAGAATAGCAATGACCTGAGGATATGCATGCTCGTTCATAGAAAGTTTTGGCTATGAATTAATGAAAGAAGTCCTTTCCTATGGCAGAAAGGAAAGTGTTTGGTTGACAAAACAGTTTGGGTTTAGGAATACTCCAACTAGGGTGCCAGGACTTGTTGGTTGTTATTCGGGTTTAACTCAAGCTTTTTTCTGTGTTGTGTGCGTGCAGGTGGAGTGAAGTGACCCGCAGGCTGGAGCTCTGGGTTCAGATCCTGGAGCTGAATGATGCTGGAGAGTTTGTGCCGGTGGAGGTTCAGCCAGCTAAGGACGTCTGCACAGGAGGAATATTTCAGCTTAAACAGGTCTGTGTGGACATTAATGATAGTAAAACTAGATTTTGACATGTTTTTTTCTGTAGAAGATCTGATTTTACCGATGCAGTTCCTGACTTGATTCGGTGTCTGTGTGGCAGGGTCAGTCCAGGCGTGTTCAGGTGGAGGTGCGTTCGGTCCAGGACTCCGGCACCATGCCTCTGATCACCGAGTCTGCACTCAACATCTCCATCGGCAATGTGGAAGTCCATCAAACTCGATCTGGCAAAAGCACAGAGACCCAGAGGGTGAAATACTCATCTTTACCTTGTTTTAAAAAAAAATTATTAACAGTTTTAAACAATTTCACGCAGAAATGTTGATTCAAATGTTGGCTAACTTTAAGAAAATTTTGAACCAACTCGAACACTAAAATCACAGGTAACCCAAAAAACATTGAATGCATTAAAGGAACACTCCACTATTTTTGAAAATAGGCTCATTTTCCATCTCCCCTAGAGTTAAACAGTTGAGTTTTACCATTTTCGAATCCATTCAGCCGATCTCCGGGTCTGGTGGTAGCACTTTTAGCTGTAGCTTAGCATAGATCATTGAATCTGATTAGACCGTTAGCATCTCGCTCAAAAATGATCAATAAAAAATTACAATACACAAGAATAGCAATGACCTGAGGATATGCATGCTCGTTCATAGAAAGTTTTGGCTATGAATTAATGAAAGAAGTCCTTTCCTATGGCAGAAAGGAAAGTGTCTGGTTGACAAAACAGTTTGAGTTTAGGAATACTCCAACTAGGGTGCCAGGACTTGTTGGTTGTTATTCGGGTTTAACTCAAGCTTTTTTCTGTGTTGTGTGCGTGCAGGTGGAGTGAAGTGACCCGCAGGCTGGAGCTCTGGGTTCCGTACTAAGACCGATGGAAAATTAAAAGTTGTGATTTTCTAGGCCGGTATGGCTAGGAACTAGAGTCTCATTCCGGCGTAATAATCAAGGAACTTTGCTGCCGTACCATGTGTGCAGCAGGCACAATGATATTACGCAGCGCCTGTTGCACACATGGTACGGCAGCAAAGTTCCTCGATTATTACGCCGGAATGAAAATATAGTTCCTAGCCATACCGGCCTAGAAAATCACAACTTTTCATTTTCCGTCGGTCTTAGTACACGATGTAACTACAGAAGAGTCAAGTTTTAAATAGGAAAAATATAGAAACTCTTTGGTCATTTTTGAGCGAGATGCTAACGGTCTAATCAGATTCAAGGTTCAGATCCTGGAGCTGAATGATGCTGGAGAGTTTGTGCCGGTGGAGGTTCAGCCAGCTAAGGACGTCTGCACAGGAGGAATATTTCAGCTTAAACAGGTCTGTGTGGACATTAATGATAGTAAAACTAGATTTTGACATGTTTTTTTCTGTAGAAGATCTGATTTTACCGATGCAGTTCCTGACTTGATTCGGTGTCTGTGTGGCAGGGTCAGTCCAGGCGTGTTCAGGTGGAGGTGCGTTCGGTCCAGGACTCCGGCACCATGCCTCTAATCACCGAGTCTGCACTCAACATCTCCATTGGCAATGTGGAAGTCCATCAAACTCGATCTGGCAAAAGCACAGAGACCCAGAGGGTGAAAAACTCATCTTTACCTTGTTTTAAAAAAAAATTATTAACAGTTTTAAACAATTGTTGCTGCGTAATATCATTGCGCCTGCTGCACCCATGGTACGGCAGCAAAGTTCCTTGATTATTACGCCGGA
>NW_015505853.1:1323968-1356395 GCF_001515645.1 Sinocyclocheilus grahami
TAGGTGACGCCAAATACGCATAAAACGAGTGTGCCATGAAATACGTCATGCAATGCGTGTTGTAAAGATCGCAAGTAAAAACTAAAGAGAAAGAAAAGCTTACAGCTGCATGAGTCGTGACGGTCACGTTAGCCTGATGGGACCAAACTCTCTTTGTGATTTTAAAACGTAAGACAGTACCCAGACTTGAAGACTACAGTAAGATTGAACTTCTACTGTTAATAAGATTTTGGTGGGCTACTATTAGATGGATAGCCTAAATGTCCTAATTCAGATGGGCTAGCGTTTTTTTTTTTATGTGATTGTTGGTACCTTTTACCAGTTTTTACCATACTTTCAAAACAAAAATTAAAATAGGAAAAATATGCAATATGAAAATAATTGAAGACAAAATGTGTTTTACTGAGAAAAAACACGATTTGGTTTTTAAAAAGCCTTTTTCCAAAAGCTACATCTGGAAAAAGGGGGGCCGTCTTATATTCGGGCTAATACGGTATATATATATATATATATATTTTTTTTAATTTAAAATGGAGTGACACTAAGTGACCCTACGATAAATCTGATTTTATGATTTAATAGTTTAATATTTAATATGGTAAAGAAAATGATCTGTTCTGTACAACCAGATGTACACTAAAATCACAGGTAACCTCAAAAACATTGAATGCATTAAGCAAGGGGGTTATGTACTGGTAGACATGATTAACCCGGTAGAGATTTGTCAGCCGGTATAGATTATGGATAATCGTCTCGGTTACATGCTCACATGACGTTGCTGTGCTATGTGGTTGCGAAAACTTCGTTTGCATGTGTTTTGAAGCATTGAGGTTTAAAAACAAGTGATTTTAAGCTATTGAAACTTAATCAGCAGCGAAAGAGAACTCATTCGCTATATGCGCGCTGTCAGAGAGACAGATGGTGCTCATAGAGCGCAGGAGTATTTAGCCACTTTATAAGCCTTTAACGGTTAAATACACACACTTGTAAGTGTCAGAATGCCCGTATTTGCAAGTATCCTCATAAACGCAGTAATTTAGGTCTTAAGTGAAAGCAAACAGCTGAGAAAGAAAACACGTATAACAGTATATTGGATCTGGGCAGCTCTTAAAGCAACAGCAGTGTCTGTCCTTCATGTTAAACAAACAACAAAAGAGAGAAAATCTCTCACTGCTCTTGACTAAATCACTTTTGTTACTTTAATAAGAAGAAATATATATTTAATTTACACAATGAAGAATATGCAGTGTTTTTATTCATTTGATTACTTTATACAATGTATGTAGCATTCCTTATTTATTTGTTCTACTGTAGTTTTTTGTCATTGTTCTGTTTTTAATCGCTGACTGTTTACATGTCTTCAGTGAGCTTGAGTTTATTTATTTTTTAATTTAGGCTTGTATTCGTTTTTGTGATATTGACACTGGTGACAAAAATTATGAAATTGCTATGGTATCAACAATTTTGATAAAGACCTTATTTAAAACAAAAATAACTATATTGTGATATATATCGTTACAGTGAAATAAAATGACTCGTATCGTGATATAAGATTTTGGTCATATCACCCAACCCTAGCATTAAGCTAGAATGACTTCTATAGCTTTTAAATTAAAGTGATGGTAAGTGACCCTACAATAAGTCTTATTTTATAATTTAACCTAATAGTTTAATATTTAAAATGTAACCCAACTGATCAGTTCTAAATATAAATTTTGCTGGATTTACTCAAAGATTTCACTGTGTGTGGATTTTAATGCGTGCATCCTCTGTGTGAATGAGAGGGAATGTCTGTACAGGAGAGAAAGCGTGGAAAGTCCTTATATGGAGATGTTTGGGTGTATCTTATGCTAATTATTAACTGCTGGCACATGCTTCTATATTTAGAATAATGGATTGATCAACATCAGAATGAGGGTAAAATCTACATGTTTGAACGCCTGCTGAATGCACACATGACAACACTTGTACACAATAGTAGTCAATGAGACTGGTGAGTGTGTTTATTGGTGAGAATTGGTGTTAGCAGACACACAGGTCTTAACTCAAAGTGTTCTTGTTATTTCTGAAGGTGGGAGATAAAGATGTGGACAGTTATCAGGTAATGACTTTTCAGCCTTTTTAAATATGTAAACAATGTTTATGATATGTCTATTGTTGTCACTGTCGTTCATCAGGGCGGGACAAGTTGCTGAATATTGAGTAGACATTGAGATATAAAAATGTAAATGTGGATGGTCATATGTTAATTAACCCATTCTGAATGATTGTATTTATATACACTATTGTTCATTATGCATTCATTTAATTAAGAGTGACAGTAAAGACAAGTATAATGTTATTTATAGAAAGATTTCGATTTCAAATAAATGCTGTATTTTATTTTTTACTTTCTGTGCATCAAAGAATCTTGGAAAAAATGTATCATGGTTTCTACAAAAATATGAAAGAGCTTCTGCATGTTTGTACCTGTAGGAGGTTGATCTGGAGAGACTGAGGGCCCGGTGGCTCACGGCTCTGACTGAACGACAGGAATATCTGGACCAACGTCTCCAAAAACTCGTCAGCAAGCAAGGTAAGATGAGATTTAGATTAACCGTATTATGGGCTGATGAAAAAATCAAATGTGTTTTTCAGTGGAATAGACTGACATCTTTGGTGAAAGTGAGAAAAGTGTTTGACTTTCTGGCACATACAGATAAGTCAGAAGAGGATGTGGAGAGCGAGTCGCAGCTGCTGGAGTGTCGTCTGACGCTGACAGAGGAGAGAAACGCTGTGCTGGTGCCCTCTGCTGGCAGCGGTATCCCAGGAGCCCCGGCGGAGTGGTATGTGACAATATACGTCGTTCCTCTCAAACAATCATAGAACTAGCCTTATCTAACCATAACCAACTCCTAAATCCCCCAATCTGCTTGTTTTTGTCCTCTTTTGTGAATTCAGTTTAGTGAATTCTTCACATGAGCTTTATTTTTACTGTCTGGCTCCTGTTCCTGCAGGGTTCCTGTGCCAGGAATGGAGACCCACATCCCAGTCATCTTCCTGGACCTCAGCGGTAAATATTTACCGTGTTCCAAATCCTGGTGCGCTGCCTGGATGCTTACTTCCTACATAGGCAGCTGCATACTAAGGGAGCATCATAACTGAAATAGACCTCACGAGTGAATGATTTGGAACATGAACAGAAATATCACTTAAAATGGTCAATTTTAATTAAATTTAACTGTCTTTATTGCCAATTAAAAAAAGCTAATAATAAATGCAAAGTTAAAACATTTTAAAATAAAAGCAATCAAAATAAAACGCATACAATTTTAGTTATTTTAGTATTTTATACTATTTAATTTTTATTAATATGAATTGACTTATCTTTTTTATTTTATAAAATTTTATTATGTGCTTTTTGGCATTTTTATTAGTTTTTGTTTTATTAATATTACTTTTTGTGTTTTTGTTCAGTTTTTGGTTTTATTTATTTTCAGTTAGTTGCTAAGGAAACATGTCTAATTTTAGTTTGTTTTTCATGTATTATTTGTATTTTATTTTATTTCAGCTTTATTAAGATAAAGCTGATTTTTTTTGGTAACACAATCTAATATACAGTATATAAAATACATACATAAAATAAAAACAATCCAAATAAAACGGGTTTAAAAAAAAAAAAAAAGCTGAAATGTTTGTGTTGCTAAATTATTGAAATATTAACTTAAAATTTTAGTGGGAATAAATATCTTACATTTGGTTAAGATGACAAAAAAAATGTTTTGGGGGAATCCCTGTCGTATGACTTATTTCTGATCAACATTTCTCTCTTCTGTCTGTCTACAGCTGATGATTTCCATGATCATCTGTCCGCTCCTCTAGCTGGAGGTCTGGATGCTGCGCTCGACAGAGAAGATAAAGATGATTTCATGGACTTACAGATAGTCAAACACTATGAGAATGAGGTGAGGAGACAGTATTTTGCTATCGGTAAAAAAAGATAACTGCACCAGGATATTCCACATTACATGAAGTTGTCTCTCTTCCCACAGGTGAAGGCAGAGGCATCATGGGACTGCACCGTTCATGACAGCCCTGAGCTGAATCGAGCGACGGGGCCGGATCAGAGGATTTACCTCAGTGTCCGCACCATCGTTCTGCTCAGTCATCCCGCACAAATGCAGCTGGTGCTACGCAAGCGCATCTGCGTGAACCTCACCGGACGACAGGTGTGACCGATGAAGTTACTTTTGTGTTTTTTATTGAGTGCTCTTTTATTGATCGGATCTCTTCCTGCAGGGTTTTGCTCAAAGTCTGCTGAGGAGAATGTCTCACCGCAGCTCAGTTCACAGCTGTGGAGTCGCATTTGAGATAGTCTCAAATATCCCAGGGGTACGTGAAGAGCAACATGATCTATTCTTGTTTAGGCATGCAGTTCTTGAGTTGCAATGTGAATTTGGATACTATACACTAGGGTTCAGAAGTTTGGGGTTTGCAAGATTTTTTTATGTTTTTGAAAGAAGTCTCTTATGCACACCAGGACTGCATTTATTTGATCAAAAATGTGATAAAAAAAAGAGTAACATTGTGAAATATTATTACAATTGCTTTCTATTTGAATATATTTAAAATGTAATTTATTTCTGTGATCAAAGCTGAATTTTCAGCATCAGTACTCCAGTCTTCAGCGTCACATGATCCTTCAGAAATCATTCTAATATGCAAGAAACATTTCTGATTATTACCAATGTTGGTTCTTTGATGAGTAGAAAGTTCAAAAACAACAATTGTTTGAAATAGAAATCTTTTGTAACATTATACATGTCTTTACTGTCACTTTTGATAAATTCAATGCATCCTTGCTGTATAAAAGTACTGATTTACCTAAATTTTGAATGGCACTGTACAAACAGTAAGTCTGTGAGAAGCAGGTAACAGAAACAGGTGTGTGCATTTGTTTGACAGGACATTCAGAGATTTGAGGACAGAGAGATGCTCGCCCGACTGGCTGCCAGCACCGACAACCCAGGAGCGGAAAGTGAAGCAGCCATCGAGAAATACCTGCGGAGTGTGTTAGCGGTGGACAACATCCTCACGCTGGACCGTCTCAGACAGGTCTGACATACTTCATGATTTCCTGTATCTACTTTATATATGCCAAATAATAAGAATATAAATGCTGTTTTTTGCTATATACACTTACATGTGTCATCTTTGTATTTTTTTTGTGAATTCAGGAGGTTTCTGTGAGGGAACATCTGACAGATAAAGGAAAGATTCCCAAACGCTGCCTCAGTTCACCCAATGTACACCGGGTAAGACATGAACAACATCTCTGAGAAAAATTAATCTAAATCAGCTTAAAATTAAACCAGAAATGAAATATAAGCTGTTTATTTTTCAGCTCTCTGGCAGTAGGAAAGATCTGTCCAGCAGCCAAGACTCAGAAGACAATAAAGTAAGAAAAAGCACCTTAAATAGTGGCATAACAGTTCAGATTTCCAATAGTTTGGTTTGTGTGACAGTTCAGTACATGCGTAGTATGCCACTGTTTTGGGAAACTACTAATAGCAAGCAGTGATTTGTTACTGTGATACAATCCTTCACTCGGTAACATCCAGGATACTCGTATTTGTACAGTATTTGCGTCTTTGTTTCATTTTCAGGTTCATTTGATTACTTATTTACTGTCCATCCAGATGTTCAGCGTGTTTACTGATGGTTTGTGTCCGTGCTTTGACATTCTGTAGAGTGGTTGGGACAGTCGGCAGGAGATTTCTATGCTAACATCAGCCACAAAGAGTCCATCTCACTCAGCGTCAGTACAAAATCAAAACTCGGAGCCAGGTAACTGTCCTCATCCTCTCCTGCTGTCCACGTTTCCCTTCACAGGTGAGACAGAGCTTGCATTACCTGTTTGACTTTACTCCAGAGTTTGGCTGTCTTACATGCCAACAGCAATAAACCAGCAAAAACAGCAGAACACCTTTGCAACCATACAGAAGACATGATCAAGCACTTAGAACAACTTCGCAACACCTTAGCAACCATACAGAACACTCATTATAACAACATGATAAAAATCCTCAAAACACCTTAGCAACCATACAGGACACTCATTATAGCAACATGATAAAAATCCTCAAAACACCTTAGCAACCATACAGGACACTCATTATAGCAACATGATAAAAATCCTCAAAACACCTTAGCAACCATACAGGACACTCATTATAGCAACATGATAAAAATCCTCAAAACACCTTAGCAACCATACAGGACACTCATTATAGCAACATGATAAAAATCCTCAAAACACCTTAGCAACCATACAGGACACTCATTATAGCAACATGATAAAAATCCTCAAAACACCTTAGCAACCATACAGGACACTCATTATAGCAACATGATAAAAATCCTCAAAACACCTTAGCAACCATACAGGACACTCATTATAGCAACATGATAAAAATCCTCAAAACACCTTAGCAACCATACAGGACACTCATTATAGCAACATGATAAAAATCCTCAAAACACCTTAGCAACCATACAGGACACTCATTATAGCAACATGATAAAAATCCTCAAAACACCTTAGCAACCATACAGGACACTCATTATAGCAACATGATAAAAATCCTCAAAACACCTTAGCAACCATACAGGACACTCATTATAGCAACATGATAAAAATCCTCAAAACACCTTAGCAACCATACAGGACACTCATTATAGCAACATGATAAAAATCCTCAAAACACCTTAGCAACCATACAGGACACTCATTATAGCAACATGATAAAAATCCTCAAAACACCTTAGCAACCATACAGGACACTCATTATAGCAACATGATAAAAATCCTCAAAACACCTTAGCAACCATACAGGACACTCATTATAGCAACATGATAAAAATCCTCAAAACACCTTAGCAACCATACAGGACACTCATTATAGCAACATGATAAAAATCCTCAAAACACCTTAGCAACCATACAGGACACTCATTATAGCAACATGATAAAAATCCTCAAAACACCTTAGCAACCATACAGGACACTCATTATAGCAACATGATAAAAATCCTCAAAACACCTTAGCAACCATACAGGACACTCATTATAGCAACATGATAAAAATCCTCAAAACACCTTAGCAACCATACAGGACACTCATTATAGCAACATGATAAAAATCCTCAAAACACCTTAGCAACCATACAGGACACTCATTATAGCAACATGATAAAAATCCTCAAAACACCTTAGCAACCATACAGGACACTCATTATAGCAACATGATAAAAATCCTCAAAACACCTTAGCAACCATACAGGACACTCATTATAGCAACATGATAAAAATCCTCAAAACACCTTAGCAACCATACAGGACACTCATTATAGCAACATGATAAAAATCCTCAAAACACCTTAGCAACCATACAGGACACTCATTATAGCAACATGATAAAAATCCTCAAAACACCTTAGCAACCATACAGGACACTCATTATAGCAACATGATAAAAATCCTCAAAACACCTTAGCAACCATACAGGACACTCATTATAGCAACATGATAAAAATCCTCAAAACACCTTAGCAACCATACAGGACACTCATTATAGCAACATGATAAAAATCCTCAAAACACCTTAGCAACCATACAGGACACTCATTATAGCAACATGATAAAAATCCTCAAAACACCTTAGCAACCATACAGGACACTCATTATAGCAACATGATAAAAATCCTCAAAACACCTTAGCAACCATACAGGACACTCATTATAGCAACATGATAAAAATCCTCAAAACACCTTAGCAACCATACAGAACACTCATTATAGCAACATGATAAAAATACTCAAAACAGCTTAGCAACACCCTCGCAACCATACAGAACACTATAGCAACATGATTAAAGCACACAAAACATCTTAGCAACACCTTAGCAACCGTCCAGAATACCATAGCAACATAACAGCATTGAGAACAATGCCCTAGAAACCACTCATCATGCTATAGCAACTGCAAACAAATATGATAGTCTCTCAGAATACCTTAGCAACACCCTAGCAACCACTCATAATACCCCAGCAACTGCATACAACATAAAAAACACTTAGAACACCTTTGCAACACCCTAGCAACCACTTATAATACCACTGAAATTGAAAATTAACGTAATTAAAATACTCAGAACACCTTAGCAACACCCTAGCTCTCGAGTGCCTTGTCAGGAAGCGGCACTTTACTTCAAATAAGTTATTGAAAGTTGTTACTGATGACTAGTACATTTGACCCGCTGGCCTGTGCATTAACCAGCACTGCATGACGCTTATTAAAGGTTTGTGTTTGCAGTAGTTGTTTGGTGCATGTCATCAAAATGCTATTAAGTAAAACGGTTCAGTAAAAAGGGTTTGCGCTTCATTTGGCCACTGTGCTTTAATTGAAGGTGGTGATCTGCTTATGTAGTTCTGTTTTTGCTTTATTCATGCTTTGCACATTTTTTTTTACTCACGTGGCTTCTCTGCTCATTTCTCCTCTGCTTTTCTTCTGTCCTTCCATCTTTCTCTCTTCTGCTGCTCCTCAAACCCGTGTTTCTGCAGGTCTCTCAGGATTTGCTGCATCTTATTTCTCCCCAGTGAAAGCTCTAGTGTCTCCAGTACCCAAGATGTTCAAGACTCTGTTATCCAAGAAAGAGACGCCTCCTCCTGCTGTCTTTGAGCAGGTAGCAACACCTGCTTTGGCTCTTACTTTATGAAACATTTTTAGATTTAGAAGCTGTGATTAACATTTTTTCAGAACATTGTATGGTAGTTTATACATTTTGAGTTCAGGGTTATGTTTCATTTGTATTTAAATGATGTAGCTTTTTATAAGTAATAATAATAAAAAATTAAATATAGAATTACTAAACAAGTAAAATAACATCCATCAAGTTATTGCAAAATGCAGTATTTTTGGTTTTACCAGGTATTCCTGGTAAAACACTTGATAATATTTTTCCCCTTTAATTTCACCTAGAATGTGCCACGTATTATTGTGCAGTCTGCCAGTCTTGAAGACATCAACAGCTATGAACTGGTAAATCTGTTCAGTTAGAACCTGAAAAATAAAATGTATATTTGTTTGGTATGATGATTGTTTTTTTTTTTAAATGGTAATAATAATTTTATATTTATATAAAACAATTTGTTTAAACTTGTGTAGTTGAATACATTTTGGATGCATTTTATGGTAGCACTTTATTTTACAGTCCTGTTTCACGTGTGCGTACTATGTACTTACTGTAGCAATTACAATAACTGGGTAATAACTAGGAACTTAACCCTTAACCTACCCCTTAACCTTTCTTTAACCCATGTGGTTATCTTATACTACCCAGAACGGTACTGTAAAATACACGTACAGTAAAATAAAGTGAAACCCATTTTATTTTGAAGACTCCACTGGGTCCATCAAAAGAAACTGCTCAAGACAGCCAATCAGAATCTGCTTCCTTTGTGCCCATATTTCCGGTTATTCCTGATAAAGTGGAGACCACCGAAGCATCCACCATATCCTCAGAAACCACGTCTGACATCCAGATAGTAAGTCTACATGTATTCTAGGCAGCTCCTTATTAGTATGGTGAGCAGTATCTTGTAATGAGGTATAGTGGGAAACTTAAGTTGCTTTTATTACTGCGTATATTATTAATTAGCTTCATCTCTATGATCTCCTCAGAGCCATGCTATGGAAACTCCAATTTCAGAGAATGTTGAGGAGATTCTATGTCCTCAAGAAGTTGAAGTTCCACCTCCATCTGTTCCTCCAGTAGTTGAGGAAATTCCAGCTCCTAATCTTTCTTTCAAGTTTGAGGAGGTTCTACTTACATCTGTTCCTCCAGTGGTTGAGGAAGTTGTATCTCCTAATTCTCCTTCAGAGGCTGAGGAGGTTCTACCTTCATCTGTTTCTCCAGAGGCTGAGGAAGTTCTGTTTCCATCTGTTTCTGCAGAGGTCAGAGAGTTTCCGCCTCTTTCGGTTTCTCCAGAACTCAAAGAGTCTCTACCTCCTACTGTTCCATCAGAGATTAAGGAGGTTTCACCTCCTGCTCCTATAGAGGTTGAAGACCCCAAGCAAAGTCCAATTGGTGATTCAACACACAGCTCCATCAGCGACGTCTCAAGTGGATACATCTCCACAAGTGTCTCCATAATGACTCTCTCTGAGTGTGCGGTCTCGAATGTTGATCGTCCTCTCCTCGACAGCACAGAGGCCAAAATAGACTCTACTTCCAAAAAGACTGAACCAAAAACAGAGTTTGTGCCAATAAGCAACATGTCCCGGGAGCATCAGTCAAAACTTGAACCAGCTGACCTAGAACTTGGAGAACAGACACCTACAGAATCCCAGACATCAGAAGAACATGGTCAAGTGTCTCCTCTAGATGCCTCTCCTCAAAAAATCCTCAGTGTTTCTGATTCCTTACCTCAAGAAACCTCTGAAGCCAGCGTCTCTTCATCTTGTTCAGCCGCATCAGTACCATCTATGCCATTAGCACCACCAGTTGCCTCAAAAGCATCTGATCCATCAGTACCGGTGAAGACCGCTAAGCCATCAGCGCCTGCCCAGCAATCAAGACCTGAACAAAACGTCAAACCCACTCCTCCCACCTCCAACCCTTTCCAAATCCACAGAGTCAAGACCTCCGGCCTAAAGTCTTTCAAAGGGATCCTGCCTGAAGAAGAGGAAGAGGGTAAAACTAAACACAATAACTTTTCATCTGCACTGAGCGAGTCTCAAGAAAGACTGGAGATCCTTTCTGATTCAGAGGAAAGCCTTGAGACTCCCGACTGGCTGAAGGAGGGGGAATACGTCACTGTGGGCACCAATAAAACTGGAACAGTCCGTTACGTTGGACCAACTGACTTTGCAAAGGGCGTTTGGGTTGGAGTGGAACTTGATGTTCCAGCAGGTTGGTAATGCTCTTTAACTTCAGTAGATCAATATGTCAATAGAGTCTGCAACACTACCGGCATGCATATCCGATTCCAGTCACTTGCAACCCCTTGACCAGTGTTTCCTGGACAATGGATTTGCAAATATTGTTTGTAAGGAGCATTTGGATGCATAACTTGAGTAGATCTAGAGAATAGTGTGTACAATACCACCTCCTTGCAGTACTTGCCAGGGCTGCGTTTTCCAAAAGCATCATTGGTGCCAATAGCTGCGTTTCCATTACAGATGTGCGCAAAACTTTTGTGATATTTTCTAAATGTCGATGTTATGCAACTAAGACATACTTTTTCCCTCTCGTGATAAGTCATGGCGACGGATGTTGGTAGGTTTACATATCGCAGCCACCGCACTAGCCATTATTTTTAATGAAAGGAGATGTAAG
Source organism: Sinocyclocheilus grahami (assembly GCF_001515645.1). Lineage (NCBI taxonomy): Eukaryota > Metazoa > Chordata > Actinopteri > Cypriniformes > Cyprinidae > Sinocyclocheilus > Sinocyclocheilus grahami. Next base: position 1,335,348 of record NW_015505853.1, read on the forward strand.
CGTGTATCTTTAGAGAAGCAGCGCGGAGAGCCATTTCTGGGACGTTTCTGAAATGTGCCGTGGCGTGGCTGGTATAAACACAAGCATTGAGTAGAGTGGCCAAAATATGCTCCAGTGGCCGTTTCGGAGCCGTAATGCGCCCCAGATGTGTGCAGTGTAAATAAGGGGTTATCCAAGCATTAATGGCAAGGAAAGCCCCTTATACTTGAGAGCGGCCACGTATGAAGTGTTTCTTGGAGGTTAATAGTATATTAAAGAATGATCATGTGATTTTAATATATGCCAGGTGACCTGTAAATGCGAAAAAAACTGTTTACGTTACAGTTTTATGAAATATTCCTTTTTCGAATTGCCGGAAAAACCACCTCATGTGCGCGTAAAAACTTTTTTGCGATATATGCAAGTTTTTGTGAAATTGACATGTTTCCATTGGACGTATTTTCAATTCGGAATTTCAATTTGCGCATTCTGAAGGATAATGGAAACGCTGCTAATGGCTTCTACGATCTGCTTAGGCTTGTGATGCTTTTGGGAAATGCAGCTCTGGTCCCAGGTATTACATGTTGTGGACTTAAAATTTCGTATGATTCAAAATGGTGCTCACTAGCGCCGTTTTACAAAATTTATGCTTGCATAGACTTCACAGCGGTCCACTAACCGACTGTTCTAGTTATTAGAAATTAAGTCTAATCGTATGATCAATGGACCATTGATTTGCAATGGTTCTCTTCTCGTATCCACCACCAAAAAATTATACTCGTATTCATTTCTAGATAAAAACGATGGTTTGGACTTGTGGTTATGTATGAATCAAAATATGAAATTTACACGTGCATAAACTTCACTAACCAACTGTTCCAATTATTAGAAATGATGTCTAATCGCGTGATCATTGGACCATTAATTAGCAAATGTTCTTCTCTTGTATGCACCAAATAATTATGCTTTTCTTCATGTCCAGGTAAAAATGATGGTTCGGTCGGCGGTCGCCATTACTTCCACTGCAACCCTGGTTACGGTGTTCTTGTGAGACCAAATCGAGTTGTAAAAGCGACGGGTACCGCTAAACGATCGAGGCAGAAACGCAATCAGAACCTCTCGGGATCTAGTCCCAACCTGGCAGCCCTTACAGCGATGGCCAAAGGAGAAGCTGGAGCACGCAAGGGTGAAAACAGGAAGTCTTGGGTTAGCTGAGGAAAATGCATCATTGTTGATGGACGTGTACGGAGGACATTATTGGTATGGCACTGAAACACTACACTGATACTTGCAGGGATGTAACTGCCACCTGATTTACGCATATCTACACTACATAGTGCCTAGTGTTCGAAAAGCCCATGTTAGAGGTGTATTTTCAGCCTCGGTAAGCAGTATTTTTGGTATTATTCTTTTTTTAAAAAATGTTTTTAATATCATAAAGTGCCCCGCTTATCTGAACCCAATGTCAGGGAGTATGTCCATTTGGTTGTTCCCTAGAAAAATCAGGACACTGATGGATTCATTTCATGATTTTATATACAGTAGGAAGGCGAGGTGGGATTTACAGTTTTATTCATAAATAATGTTTTTAGTGTTATTATGGTGCGTTGGTTCTGTATTTTCTCTTGGTTTGGTACCTTTGAATGATTGTTTTTCCTTCTTCTTAAACAGAGTAATTTATGATCAAATTATTTATTTTGCAGATCAAAGTAATGACAAAAAATTATGTTGAAGATTTTATATTGCAATGGTGAGAGTAATAAACTTTATTATTTTATTATCTTGCCTTTAAACGTCTGCATGAAATCGTAGAAGATCGTATATTCTATCTTCAAACTCTTTAAAACGCAGTCATGTAAGAATAAAATCACACGGCTGATCATCAATATACCTTTATTTTCCAGAAGATAAAGTACTAAAATAAACACAAGTTTTAAAAAAAGTCATTTTAAACAAAGAAACTGTACAAAAAGTTCATGTATACTATAGTATACTTACAGAACAGTCTACTGTCCAAAAAAGGCACTAAATTCTTAAATGGGAGATACAGATGATTCACAACAGAATGCTTTGAAATCATAGACTTATTTGATTCAAACAATCTTTAAATTCATAGTTACTGTCTTCTGTTTATTTATACAGTTGCTTTTATAGGCCTATACATTTTTTTTGTTTATAGACATGAAAACTAAATGGAAAGCACCCCATTTAAACCAGCGGGGTTAGCGTTCGTTGCTCTGGATTAAAACACTTGAGGCAACAGAACGAGTCATTCGTAGTATCTGTATGTCACTGTGAGATCATGTAAATGTCAATACTTGACGTCATACTGCAGTTTGGCACATTCCGTCATGTGTACAAAGAGGCTCTAGTGACACAGACGTGGACAAGTCGTTTCCTTAGTTTGAAATACAACTGTAAAAGCACATTTGAACATCACAGCATTAGAAAACGACCTGTAACAAACTTATATTACAAAAAATGTGACAAATAAAGTAGTGTTTCTTGAGTGAAGGGGGTGCATGATCTGAATCAGACACGCTTCAGGAGACTGCTCTGAACATAAAAACGGTGTAAAACAATCAAATAAAAAAAAGAATCTTAAATTATTAAGCAAAAATTGTCATTTTATAAATATCAATTGTACACAGGAAGAATCGAGGAAGGATACATAAAAAAAAAAACTAGGCTTCATTAATGACACGGACAGAAGCAGTTTCTGTTAGCTGTTTGTAAAACCATTCTTATGTCATTTGTTGCTTTATGCAAGTGTTGCATTGAGTTTGTGATCATTTATGTAAGAACGGCTCTACGAATGAGTCGTTCTGCTCGTTTCAATGAATGAAGCCCAGCGAGTGAATAGTTATTTTAGAACCTTTTTGAATAAAATAAGCTACATTTTGGAACCAAGCTTATGTTAGATGAGAGTTAGACTCTCAGAGCTGTGTGGCAGCAGAACAAACATTTATCAGTCAGTCTCTCGTGAACGATTAACACTGTGAAATTCTGATGTCATTTCACAATAATAATAAAAGTTTTTGGGAGCTCGCACATGTTATAATTCTGACTGCTGTCAACTTGAGCCAGTATTTCACATTGATGTATTTCGTTCTGAACATCATGAGAGCAGATGCTTCGGTCTTTGCATGTAAATAAAAACGTAAAAGCTAAATAAATACAAACATAATAGCGCTTTAATGCATATTCACTTTGGGTAATGCTGGACACTTTTAACGGTTTAAAATGAAGAAAGCTAGCGGTCTGCCCACTTAAGTCTCTCTTTGAAGGTTCATTTAGAGTCCAGGAGACTTGCGCTTTGGCGGTTATGTAACCACATCTTTCAAGTTTCACTACAATTATATTTCACCCCTCCCCCCCGCCCCATTTGAACAAAATTCAAATCAAAGTACAGTGTAATGCAATTGGATGAATCTCAAAAAATTAAATTATATATATATATATATATATAAATATCCTGGTTTAATGTCTCCTGCAAACCAAAAGGAAAGTAATAAGAAATTATATTTTGCATTTTGAAGATATTTTTCATGGCATCATGCCAATTACGCACATTTTCCCCTCAAAAAAAAAAATATATTTTTTTAATGATTATTTTTCAAGTCAGCATACGGTATGCCAAATGCTTTACAAATGTAAATATTTTATTATCAGCATTTTTTTAGGAAAATGTGCTTTAAATTTTTATTTTATGCAAAATATGTTGATTTATTTCCCTTTCATGTTGTCCCTTTCAGACACATTTTTGACAGTTTTCATGAGATTCACCCAATTGCTGTTTGATGAAATACCGTACAAAAGTAAAGTAGACACATAAAACCTGTTAACTGAGAGCATCTGTAGCGGGAATGGAGGAAGATCATGGATTCAAAGCAAAAATCAGACTCGCCTCTCTCTTAAACTATCTGCCTTTAGCTTATCTGTGAGAATGAGGGAATGAGGGTCACTGGAGCACACAGACAGGAAGCACACGAAACATTATACAGGTTACTGGAACTGGAATGAGGTACGGGGTTTGGGTCAGCCAGGGTTCGGGAGGCTTAAATAAGAGCTGTAGGTGATGGCCGAACATCGTGGAATGACCTCACACTTGTCAGTTCCTGTCGAGAGTGTGTCATTGACTCTGGGCTTGATCAGTGGTTCAGCAGGAGTGTGTCGATAGCAGGTGATAATACCGTATTGGCCCGAATATAAGACGACCCCCCTTTTTCCAGATGTACCTTTTGGAAAAAGGCTTTTTAAAAACCAAATCGTGTTTTTTCTCAGTAAAACGCATTTTGTCTTCAATTATTTTCATATTGCATATTTTTCCTATTTTAATTTTTGTTTTGAAAGTATGGTAAAAACTGGTCAAATGTACCAACAATCACATTAAAAAAATATACACTTTTTGATATACCATTAAAAAAAAAAATCAGGACATTTAGGCTATCCATCTAATAGTAGCCCACCAAAATCTTATTAACAGTAGAAGTTAAATCTTACTGTAGTCTTCAAATCTGGGTACTGTCTTACGTTTTAAAATCACAAAGAGAGTTTGGTCGCATCAGGCTAACGTGACCGTCACGACTCATGCAGCTGTAAGCTGTTCTTTTTCTTTAGTTTTTACTCACGATCTTTACAACACGCATTACATTACGTATTTCATGGCACACTCGGTTTATGTGTATTTGGCGCCACCTATTGTTGTGTGTGTGTTATTGACACGTCAAAGTCTAGATTTTTCAGATGTATTTCCAAGAAAAAAAACATCGTCTTATATTCGGGTCAATACGGTAGATTCTAAAAGCTTGAGACAGAGTGTTGATTTGGTCATTACTCCATAAACACGTCTGGAGACATCCACACACGCACTCATTGATCCTCTTCGTCCCACGGTCTTCCTCAGTCGTCATCCAGTGACTCTGTTTTGATTTCACTGGCCACGCCTCCCGGGCGGGACAGGGCGAGGATGCTGTGATTGACAGCTGCCATCTCCACGGCAAGAGAGATGGGGTCCTGGTGGTCTGCGTGATTGCCGGCATCATCCTTAAAGAGACATGTATGTCAGTGAAACATTTGATATCAAGTCACAAAATGGGGTCATGAACTGCCTTTTTTTTTACTTTATTTTGTACTGTTCTCAGAGGTCCACTTATAATGTTAAGATTTTTACATTAAAAAAAAAAACATCATAATTGAGAAGTAATAGGCTATTTTCTGTCCTGTTTTGACCCCCTCATCAGAACGCTCTGTTTGAATAGATGTGATGGATTGTAGACTCGGAAGTAAACGCCCACCGCTCTGATTGGCTAACAGTTGTGTGTGTTTGATAGCCTACAGCCTTCATAGATGGACGTGCTGTGATTTAGGTTAAAAACGCATAAATACTCATTACACATCAAACGATCTGTAATAACAGACAAAGCAATAGTGAGCACATAATAAAAACAGTTCCTCACACTTGTGTGGTGCGACATTACGGTCAGATCCAATATATTCAGCACAACATCGTCTTTTAGTTTCAATCTTTCTGAAGATCCTGTGTTGAATTGTGTTTTGTTTGTAAACTAATCTGCGGTAAAATGAAGTGAACAAAGGACCGAGTTCTTACTGATGCGATCTGGATCTTCATTAAAAATAAAGTTCATCCACTCTTTCCTAATGTTGGGATCAGAAGGAAGGCGATGAAAAGGCTGAGTTTTGCCACAGCTTGGCTCTGAACAACGTCTTGTTAACTTGTAAGCATCTTTATTGTTTGGTTTCTGTGTAGACCTGCATTTGCCTCTCGTTATTTACACTACATGTGTGAATCGGTGGGCGGAGCTAAACAAGCAGTGATGTAGAATCGGTGGGCGGGGCTAAACAGGCAGTGATGTAGAATCGGTGGGCGGGGCTAAACAGATAGCGCGGCTAAACAGGCAGTGATGTAGAAGCAGGCATTGATCATCTTCTGCGGAGGTGGAGTTTAGCCACACTATTACGTCATAAAGTGGCTCATTCCACAATCTGTCATTTTGGCAGATCAGCTTTAATATAAGCTGTTTTTAGACTAATGAGAAAGTTTTGAGTTCTGAAACTTATGTTTTTATAGTACAATGACCTCTTATATGTCAAAAGATCAAGAGGATTTAGATTTCTCAGTTCATGACCCCTTTCATGTAACTTCATCTTGAGCTTTGATTATCTGTATGTATAAATTGTGTGTGCTATTTATCTTTGTTTTCATGTGATACCTGTGTTGGTGAGGTGGGCTCCAGACGGTAGTACCCAAAAGGTCGGTTCATGCCTCTCTTTTCAAAATAGGAAACATCACAACCCTGTAATGAAATCACTGAGTTCAGCTCTAGCAGTAGTGTTAAACAAACATTCCATGTTCAGCAGATCTAAAAAATAAGACAACGGATCCTTTAGTTCGAATGAGTCGTTTGATTCACCTGCTCACCTGCTCGTTGTAGTCGTTAGCGTCGACGTCGTCACTGTTGGAGTGTCCTCCAGGACTCTGCACATCGATCCCGTGACTCTCCAAGATTGTGGCTTCTTGGAAAAAAGACCCTGTCATGAAACATCTGAAACTCTTTAAAAACCACTACCACAACAAACGAAAAACTTTACTACTAGTAACCGAACCAGTAAAATCCTGACTGATTTGAACATGTTTCTTCATCAAGACAAAAGTCATTACTATATATAAATCAGGAGTATTAAAATGAACTCAAACTAAAACCATAAAACTGAAATATAATATACAGTTTATAAAATTTAAAATAACTTTTTTTTTTTTTTTGCTAAAAGAAAAAAAAAACTATAAAATTAAAATGGAAAAAGTGTTTAATATTAACATATTAAAATATGTTTTCAAAGAAAATACAAATTAAAACAGAAAATACAAAAATAAAAACAGCTTAAAAATATTACCAAAAACTACAATAGTATCTCAATGATACTAAAATAACATAAATCAACTAAAATATGGTACCAATATTGGCCCTCCTCTTGATCTCTTTGCGTCGGTTGGCAAACCAATTGTAGACTTTCAATGATGTGACTCTTTCCAAGTCAGACAACTTCTTTCCTAGCCAGGAAAAACAAGATTGAAAGGTCAAAGACGATTGCGAAAATGCAAATGTGATATGTCATTTGAAGTGCAATAGATAAATCTCACTGTGCAGATTCAGACACACCAGCATTTCTACCTGGTTTCTGAATAACAGCGTTGCAGGCGTTGGCGATCTCCTCTCGTTTGGCTTCATCTGGATATTGATTATCACTGAAATAGCTGAGGAGAGAACAAAGCGTAAACACCGTACAGTTAGCAGGACTAGCGTGCTTCTGGCATGATTTGAGCTAAAGAAGCATATTTTATGAGAACATTTTATTCCTGATTTGAAATATGTTATTGAGATGTAACACTGACAAGGAGTTTCAGACATTTTGTTTTTTCAGAAGGGGCGTTATCTCCGTCTCACCTCTCCATCACAGCGAGACATTCCTTCCTCCAGGTGAATCGACTGCCTCTGCGCAAACGGAAGCTTCCAGGGGCAGAGCTTATGGGGGGCGGAGTCTGACGCCACTCCATCTCATCCAGAGATACAGGGGTGGGACGCATATTTAATGTGGCACCTGAAAATATATATAAAAAATATATACACGACCGTTCAAAAGTTTGGGGTCGATACATTTTTTCATGTTTTTAGTCTCTTATGCTCACTGAGGCTCACTGCAAAAATGCAGTAAAAACTGTAATATTGTTTAATATTATTACAATTTAAAATATGGGAATATATTTTGAAATGTAATTTATTCCTGGGATGCAAAGCTGAATTTTCAGCATCAATACTCTAGTTTTCAGTGTCACATGATCCTTCAGAAATCATTCTAATATGCTGCTCAAGAAACACGTCTTATTTCTTATTACAGTTGTGCTGCATCATATTTTGTGTTGAAACAGTGATACATTGTTTTTCAGGATGAATAGAAAGTTCAAAAGAACAGCAGTCATTTAAAATAGAAATGTGACACTATAAGTGTCTTTACTGTCAGTTTTGATCAATTTAATGCATCCTTGCTAAATAAACATACTAATTTCTTTCCAAAAAAAATAAAAATTCTAAAAATCTCACTGACGCCAAACTTTTGGTTGGCAGTGTATTTAAACATTTTGACCTGTAATTGGGTTCAACCTTATCTTTGTACATTTATCAACCTACATTAAAACAAGCAAAGTTCGTTAACCTGGCGTTGTCTTCTCCAGCTGGTACCAGCGATAGAAAGCTCGTTTCTTCTGTTCACTGAGATCTGAGCCCTGCTGGAGGAGCCAGTGAGAGATTCTGCTCTGACTGATGCCTGACACGCAGAAAGAGAAAACAAATCAATAACAAACCAATGCACAAGTCAGAGTCAAACTGACAGACAGAACAATAACGAAATGACAACCCATCTTACATTCAGAATTTTATTTTGGTTTAGTAATTACAGTTTAACCTATTGCACTTAGGTTTACGGTTCTTGCTGAAAGCGAAATGCTGTAAGGCGACAAAATATGTAATATTGTTTAATAAAAATCTATGTGAAACCGGATTGTGAATAATTAACTGTATTCAATGGCGAGTGGCAAAATTGGAAACCAAACAGCCAACAAAATAATCTATACACTTGTTGTGGTTGTGAACAAACATTCTGATGGAAATCGAAGAGATTTATCACTTGTCTCATCACACCTGGTTATGACAGTGTTTTAGGAATATTCCAGTTTCAAAACAGCATCTGTGACATGCTGTCGAGTCATTTTGACTCGTGTAAATGCTTCAGTACAAAAGTGTTATTTGAGCTGTGAAGTCTAAACTGTCTATATTTAAGCTGTGAAGTCTAAACTCTCTAGCAGTGGGACTACTATTCTTGGCAGATGAACTACCTGTGGTTTGCAAAGACAAGTTCAGTAAACTAATCTATCACACTACAGGACATTATTAAAGACAGGACAAATAACACTGCAGTCGTCACTGTAGATTAATACTTACTAAAGCTATAAAAGTTATTCAGTCGAGCAGTTTTCTCGGTCTTTTGTTGTTTGATTGACATTAACAACACAGATAGCAGCAGGTATATTAGGCTGCTGTCACTTTAAGACCTAACGCACAGATCTAACATATTTGACATGCATCCAATTTTCTGTTTACATTCACTTAAGGCAAGAAACTATAGGCAATATTTTATATTTTTTGAGACACTGGTCAATTTTTTAGTTTTTGATCTATTTTGCTTACATAACATGTCTTCTTTCAGACTAGAGGAAAGAAAGCATCCAAAACACACATTTAAGTGTATTTTGTTATACTTTAAGTATGTGAGAATTTTCAGTTACAATACATTTTCTCAACACACACACACATACATTACAATACATTCTCAAAAATACGTTTTCTCAAAATGATTTTTTTTTCTCCTGCACTGAGTCAGAAATCTTCACTTCAGTAGCACTTAAACCAAATTTTACCATTTTGTTCATAACTATATTCTGAAGGGTTTTTTACCACTAATTGGCAAGACTTAAAAACACATGCAAATGTGAAACTTGATGACGCAGTAATGGCCCCACATCTGTACCAAGCATCTTTAACACAATGTGTATTTTATTACAGTACAATGTCTTGCCCCATAGACTTGTATTGTAAGTACATTTCTGAAATGATTGCTGATGATTGATTGAACATGATAGATGTTTTAAGAATTGGGGTAATGGGGTGAACTGACCTGTGACCTGAGCCACCACGGCCTGTGAGATGCGTCTGTTGCCCAGAAAGGCTTTGATTTCCTCCTTCACCAGGGTGCTGTCTCGCCTGCACACATCACAGGACACAAACATGACAGCTGCAATTCAACACCACAACAACATGATGTCTGTGAAGATTCAGTTATCAAACTCATCACAGAATGTCTCCGAGCAAAATGACCCTGCTTAAACCCGGTAAACACAATCACACGTCAACAGCGCTAAATTCATTTAGAGTGAGTTTGAATCGACTTTGATTTTCTGTTTTCATTTTAGCTGCTTTTTTTTTTTTTTTTTTTTTTTTTTTTTTAATGTCTGTAATAGTTGTTTATTCATTTTTATTTTGGTTGTAGTTTTAGGGTGCTTTCACACTTGGTTCGCTTGCCTGGTCCGAACCCGAGTTGGATTGCTCCCCCCCTCCCCCTGCCCCCACTGGACTGCGTTCATATTATTTTATTTGGGTACGAACCGCGGTTCGTTTGCATCATCAAGCCAGCAGCTGTTTACCCCATTGCTTAGTAGAGAAGGCGACAAATTCATAACATTGCTCTCTGCACTTTTATACATTTATGTTTTTAAACCGTTCGTTTTGTTTACAAAGCTTCGGTACATAATGGCATTTAAGTCTGTCTTACGAATGTAAAGCAAATGCTCTAAAGAACGCTGCAGGCGAACAGAAATGAGTGTTTGCAGTGCGTCAGTCACGCTCGTCAGGAAAGTGAGTGAAACACAAACACACATTTTTATCAAATAATACGTCATTAATAGCAGTTCACTTCCGCGATTTGGTACGATTACGTTCACATCAGCAGCGAACTGTACCGGAGTTCACATGAACCGTACCCCAGACCACCCTTTTTAAGTGGACTCTGGTACGGTTTGCGGGTGCGCACCGAGTTCGTAAGACAGCGTTCACATCATCCATACGTACCGAACTCCGACGTCAATCGAACCTGGGTGCGCACCAAAAGTGCTAGTGTGAAAGCACCCACAGAGAGGACATCATTAATCACAGTTTACCAGAGAACCTCCTTGTGAGGCCAATGAGGCCAAAGAAGACTGTGGTGTTTGCTGAGGAAAACTGGGCTGAACAGGAAGAGCCAGCACCAAAAAAAGCTGAACAGTCAAAGTACTATTCGTTTCCAAAAAAAGAGTCCAAACCTAAAACCAAAGCAACGCCATCCAAGAGGGATGAAACAACAAACAGTAACCTGCCCAATGTTTTAACAATTATAATTTTTTTAATTAATTATTTTAGTTAATTCATCTCAAGGCTCCAGACTGCTAAACTGAACAGATTGCAAATGTATTTAAATAAAAAAAAAAGTACATACAAAAATATTATTATTATTTTAAAAATTACAACTTTATCTTTAACTTTGCCATTTAAAATACATATTGGTAAACCACTAGTAAAACAAACAAAAACCTTTCAGTTATAAAAAAGGAAGTACAACAGTGTTCAGCAAATTTTTGAATGTTAATAATATACTACATTGGCACATTACTACATATTTTTGCAAGACTGAGTGGCATCCAATTATTATCTCAGTTATTATCTTAATTTTTAATGTTTATATAGTTTTTTAATTCATTTTTATTTCGGCTTTAGTCTGTTTTTTAGTAAATAAAGTGACAAGTTGTCAAGTTATACTAAATGAAAAAAGATAAATGTTGCTTTGACAACTATCTGAAATTTTGTTATTTATTTTTATATATTTTTTGTAGATTTTATTTATATTTTATATTATACACTTTTATTATGTTTATATTTTATTTTTATTTCAGTATTTATATTTCAAGTAATGAACATTTTCTAATGGTTTTAGTATTTTAGTTTTAGTTAACTATAATAACCCTGACTGACTGACCTCATGAGCTCCTCCACCTTGTCATCTATATCCAGGTCCTCCTCTGACCCCTCCAGCCCGTACGACCTCACGGCTGCCGCACTGTTCACCGGGTAACGGTTCGGCGACAGTTTCCCATTGGGTGTCGCCGCCAAAGCGTCCCGCCCGTTCTGCGCCATGGCGACCAGAGAGACCGGCGAGGGTAAGACGGCGGGTGGAGACGTGGCGTAACTGTTGCTGGGCGATGGTGATAAATTACCGTGGAACTGCGTTTGCGTTGCTGTGGAAGTGGTGGAGGAGGTCGCCATGGTGGCGTTGCTAGTGCTATTTGAGGTGGGTGTAGTGCTGGAGGTGGTGCTGTTGGTGGCGTTGGAGTCCGACAGGCCGCGCCGGCTGTATTTGTCCCCGTGCTCACGGTCGAGTCGCTCCAGGGTGTCCAGCGCGTGCACGATCTCGGGTTTGGTCATACCTGTACGCCGCAGTCTCTGGAGCAGGTCGATCTGTTCGATGGTGAAGCGTGGCTCATCTGTGTAGTGAGACATTCTGACGGGACACAAAAACAAACATTATTGAACACAATGCACATCAATCACATGTGCATCAATGGCTGTTATAGGAGAGCGTTCATGAATGCTGACAGAAAAAACAAACAGATGCTTCATTAAGAACTGAAAGTTTGCATACCGTGCAGTAGGCCTACATACTGAATCCTGCCTATTAACAAAAAGTTATGCAACAAATATTTTGATCATTAACATGCAATATTTTTGACACGTTACCTCAATGTTGAATGATTAAGTGAATGGTATCCAGTTATCATCTCAGTTAGCTTCTTGATAAATTATTACATAAAAAAATAAATACACAAAAATTGGTCATCCAGTAGTTAAATAAATCCTAAAAACGTTAAGCATTCTGAACAAACAGTCAAAAAGTAAAAAATAATGACTGATACTGCTTCTAGTTCATTCATCTCAAGGCTCCAGAATGCAACTAAAATGGTCGCAAACACAAAACAATATATATAAATAAAATACATATATAAAATAATTACTATTCTACACAATTTGAAACTTTACAATAAATTAGGGCTGCACAATTAATCGAATTTCTAATCGCGATTACAATTATGGATGCTACAATTACGTAATCGTTCAAAGCGGCAATTAATCGTTCAAAGTCCACTTGTGTCATTCCGCGTTCTTAAGATGCGTTTTTTTCTTTCTACAGGTTATCTTAAGGGTTTTTCCCATTATTTTAGTTTGAGTTTTAGTATAACATTATAATACCATTCATATTTTTACTTTTTAATACTTTAAAGAAACCAATCCGATGTATATTTGACATTTGAGGCTCAATACTACACAAAAGCACTAAAGGTTTTTCAGTTAAAAGTGTTTTCAGCTTGTTTATTTTCATATAAAAATACGGCATGCAGTTGCATCAAACAATGGTATAAACATCATTCAATGTAAATTGTGACAATCGTAATTAATAATCGCAATTACAATTTCAAGGGAATAATCGACAATTATGATTTGTCATAATCGTGCATCCCTACAATAAATAATAAATGTAAAAATATCTGTCATATTGGTCAATCACTAGTAAAAGAAAGAAAGAAACAAAAAGATACTGTGCAGTACTGTGTACTCCCTACTATTTAAAAAAAGGAAGTTCAACAACAATATGCACCAATAAATGTTTCAAACATTATGCAACATTTCAACTCAGGTTATACTTGATATATTAAATTGCCATGCAATAACTCGTATTGAGCAACAAGCAGTAACTGATAAAAATTTTAAGCATAGTCAAGAAGGTATAAATAATGGAAGGCTTTGCTTCTAGTTTGTTCATAAAATATAAAAAAAAAATACAACTAAATAAAATGTTGTTGTTTGTTATAAGATTTTTTACTTTATAATAATATTATATGAATGAATATGATAAAATATGAAATGAATATTATAAATATATAATATTATAAAATATGTAATGGTTTAAAATGCAAGTTCCATTAAAAAAAAAAAATCCCAACAAACAGTAAATCAAGATGTTAAAAATAATGGATGATGTTGCTTTTGATTTATTAATCTCAGGGTTTGTAGTTATTATTATATAAAATTTGCAACTTTATGGTAAATATAAGCATATTTTTGTATAAACATCTAATAGCCATGATTATGAGGAGTCAATATTTAATTAAATCTTTAGAGATTAAGTCAGTGCAATGCAATCAGCATCTTTGCACAATGCAACAATAAACGCTTACATTACTTTTAGTTCTCCTTAATAAAAGACCTGTTCTCTTTCATAAAAACTGATTCACAAATGACTCTCAAATGCATGAGTTAATGTTTATATGGTTTGAATCAATCCAATGACTTGCTCACTGAACTGTTCAGAGCTTATACTACGTTAACAGCTCAGTTTAACAGTCATTGGTTTTAGTCTGGAACGGTGTGTCACATTGTAAACAGAAGGTTGAGTGCATTGCATTGTGGGATACAGGTTGTACATTTCCTTACTGTGCACAGCTTTCTAACACATATTTTCTATAAGAATAGTACGAAGGAACAATCCCAGAATTCACTCCAACATGTCAAGCCTTAGATCCTTAGACAAACGAATGAATTATCATAATTTCAAGTGCTCCGCCATCTCATGGCAGTCGAGTTATGATGATAAAAGCAGGATTCATCTGACCTACTTAAAATCCTGTTTATCCAAGACGGCTTTCATCAACAAGCACGAGCAATTACTGTCGCTGTTGTCAAGGAAACCATACCAGCCAATGACTGATGGAGTTTATGTAACTCCAGATTAAAACGCAGAATGCAAATACGGAGCATGCTTTGTTTAACCTTCTAATCTAGAGCACATGGTTTTATATTAAGCTAATGGTTAGTCATATTAATACCAGGCAGTAATAGATGACTAGCCAACCAGGTTGAAGGTTACATTTTAACCATGTTCTTCTCACTTGAACTGCAGCTATTCTATCCTCTACCAGGTAATATGAGCAATTCAATCAGTGATGCTTGACTACTAAGAATCTTTATTTCAGCTTTATGTCGCAGCAAAAATGAATGGGAAAGACTGGAAACCCGCCGACCTTGTGGCAACTAGTCTTCTAACGTAACCCGTATCCCAGTAGCACAGCTGGTTTGCTGTGAAATTCCTCACTGGTTTGGAGTTTTCCATTAAACCAGACCTATTATAGCCTATTTACACAAGTTAACAGTTAACCTTACACCGCTGGAGCCAAAGCACTCGCCGCTAAAAAAGGGCTCAGTGGGCTCTTGTACAGCATAATTGCTTCCACTTAGATCTCAGATGATCCTTATAAAAGTCTGTGATAGGAACGTGGCAGCCGCGGTGGGTTTCTAAAAATATATCACTGCGAGGCTTTGACTGAGGCAGAAATTGTGTGTGCGATGAAAGATACAATACGCTCTCGCCGTCATGAAGAAGCCCTTTTGTCATGCATGCGATCCTTCTCTGACATCTCTTAACATGCAGCGAGGGTCTCACCCATAAGCCCTGCTGCATTAGTCATCATGTGGCATTAAATACTGCAGGCGCTCACTGCAGGGCTCTTTATGAGGGCACAGCTGCAGAGACTGCAAGTCAAGGGTGCAGTCCTGCACCGCATGCACACGTGCATCAGCTCATCTGACTGCATCCAGACACGTCAAATGAGTTCACAGAGAGCTTTAAATAATAACCCACATGAGAATCCCTGCGCCCTTCTTCTTTTCATTTAATAACTACTGTTTATGTAGACGTGGTCGTCGTGAAACACAAAATTAGACTGAATTAAGCAGGATGGAAAATGTTTAGCATTATTAAAAATTGACATTCTAATTTTTGGCTGTTTTGTTCATGTTTCTAAAATTAACAACAAATAGTAGTACATGCTGTAGCAAACTTTGTGTAAATAATTATTAATTTCATTAATGGTTATAGAGTTATGGTCTGACACAGGTTTTATGACTTAAATGTATACATCATTTAACCTTTAACATCTAAAACACCACACATTGAAGGTGGACAAGATGCATTTTATCAGCTTAGTTGGCTTAGGTGTTGCAACAGACCTCACCAGGAGCTTCTAGAAATAGTAGCATGCATAAAAAAAAGATGTATCCCAAGAGGAGAGAAATCGTTTTTCTATGCATTTTAAGTAAACACTTCTTCACATCCTCAGACAGATCCTGGAAACTCAAGTTATGAAAGCAGATCAGAACAAATCCATGCAGCAAACTCATGATCAATGAGGATTATTAGCAAATCACTTTGCATTGCATGTGAAGGGGCTTCAGTCGACCGGTCAAAGCCCAGACTGTGTTTAAAATATGGATATTTTCTAACTGCATGTCATAAGAGCACAGATATACGCCCATCATCTTTGTGCATGAAAGCTAACAGCATATCCAGCGTTAGAAAAAAAAAACGCATACGAAATATAAGCATACATATATTAAACATGCACTTATTAAATAAACAATTCATATGAGAAACATTGAGTATTTCAACCTATATAAACAAAATAAGTTTTGCATGACTCATGTGTCCTGACCTTTGCAAACAAACACCAAAAGAGCTTTAAATTAACAGCACACATGCATAAATGTGTCATAAGACTGTTTATTAGTAAATATGACAAATAAATACATTAGTATAGCACTTTAACACTAGAAAAACTGGCTACATAACTCATTAACTGACTTATATTACTGTATAAACTATCTAGACATGTATACATTTAAACTAGACGCATATGTCGGTTGAAATTAAGTCACGAAGCGTGTTTTAACAAGATAAACAAAACGAACTGAATTATCCAGGCGGCTAACGTTAGTTAGCTTAGCACGAGCCAGCACAAAACTGACTCTCCTCAGGGATAAAATCACGTTTCTTACCTGGAATGAGGAAAACACACCAAATCTCAGCGCAGCAGATCATTTAATGTGCTCTGTCAGGCGACGAAGATGATATTTTATGTGATGTTGTGAGGAAGACTCGCCCTGACTGACTGACTGTCTGTCTTTGTCTGACTGACAGCAGCCGCGCTGACGTCATGACGCACGCCACGCATCGACTCGGGAAATGTAGTTCATCGCTATCGCGCCTCCATTGTGAGAGATGGACGTGTTCCGAGTGTTGCCAATTTAGCAATTTTGTAGTCTTTTCAGACTACCCTATTTTTCTTCCAAAAGCACCTAGCAACAAATTTAGCAATTTTAAACATTTATCTGGCAACTTTTAGCAACTTTTGATAAGGACTCGGACAATAAAAAGGCACACATTGTCCATCCAAATTACACAGAAAGAGGAAACCACAGATGCCTAGCAGTACACACGTCACGAGAATTGAGTTAGCTTAGGGTGACCATACGTGCCACAGGATTTCTATATTGCCTAAAATATCTAGGTTTTGGCTTTGTTTGCGTGTGCAGACCGATCGGTGTATGACATCTAACACTTTGTTAGTAGCTTGTACCTGCGATTGCTGATTGTAAGAAAAATGGAAAATCTTTCAGGACATTATCCATTATCCATCATCCTTTGTAACCCTGTAACCCGAAAACACAATGCGTAATTTAAAATACAGGTAAAAAAACCATTACGGAAAATTCTTTCATATTAACAGTAGATTGTGCCTTATTTTTACAGACTTTTCTTAGAGTGTAGCGTACTAACTAACTACTAATACACTGCTTAAAGCATAATTGTTGAGAATGTGTAGCGTTTACTAGATACTAAAAAAACTTGAATTGTAATCGTTTAAACGTGTACGTTTTCAATAATTCAATGTATTTAAAAATACAGTTATTTATATTTTAATATTATATCATGCATATTATTTTTAAAACAAATCTAAATGAACATATATAAAATCAATTTTTTGCTGAGGTTTGATGATGTGACAATTTTGCGTCGTGATTTACGACGCAATTAGCAACTTTTAGCAACAAATCGACCTTCCTTTTGCAACTTTCTCTGAAACTTAGTAGGCAACACTGCGTGTTCCTTCATGTTTCATTTCAGTCAGACTACAGAAAAGAAGCGGAGAGGAGACGTGAGAGAGTGTGAAAGACTCAGGTTTCCTTAAATTAACTTTATAATACGTAAAGGTGTGTTTAAAGTTCATTTATTTCTATAAACAGTTGCTTGAGGTGATTGCATCTGAGGAGGATAAACATAATATGGACATGATATCTTCCATTAAATGAAAAGAAGCGTAGGGCGTAGTATTTAGTAGGGACGCTAGGGACATGTCAATAAGTTATATTGCTATAAGTTATAGCAATAATTTTGCTCAAACAATTCAATGTATGCATATGTAACCACTGTTGTTGTAACTTCGGCCGAATCTAAAATAGGTCATACCATTGATATTACCTGAGAAGTTCAAGTAAATACGTTAGAAAAGTAGCTTATTGAAACTGAGCTTTTCGAAACTCAGAATCAGTTAAAGGCACAATATGTAAGATTTTTTTTATTAAAATATCCAAAAACCACTAGAACAGTGTTATATATTTTGCTGACTTGTGTACTTACATTATCCCAAATGTTTCAAAGAATGTTTAAATCCAGAGAAATAAGCAATTTTAATGTGATTTACCATAGCTATAAATAAAGTCTTTAGATGACATGAAACTATGGTCATACGTCTATCATAAATGCAAAAAAACCTACGCTATAGGTATTTGATAACCCCAAAATAACAAACAAGACCTTTTTGTATTTCGTTTGTCAAAGCAGACGTTAGAGTGCGCTGTTTTACACTGTTAACTCTAAATGGATGGCCAACAAAATGACAATGAAATCTCTGTCCAAATGAGCTCTGTATCTGATGAGTGAGTCTCCTGTTTCATTGCTGCACATTTAATCTACATATTATATTTCTGTAAAATGAAATAATATGCAGGAATGCTTCAGTGCCGCCCACAGTCAGTGCTGAAGATGATGTAAACTAGCATTGTGTTGTTGTTTATGATGTCTTGTTTTGTAGATTAACAAAAAACAGCATTATGTGACCAAGATTGAAAGATTTACATCTGTGGGTGATGCTGTGCATATTCTGAAGATTTGTTGTGATATATTGCACTTTTTCTGGACATTTCTTGACAGTTAATTCAGGTAACACACACTCCTATGCATCACAGTTCACTCAGACATGGTTTCTGTGCCTTTACTTACAGAAAAGTATACTGTGACTGTAATGAGGTACAGATGGTAATATCAAGGGTTTTTAAATTACAAATGATTACTTTAGTCATGTACCATTTGGTATTTACATTGCACTCAAATTTCCATTTGGTATTCACATGGTTCTTCAAAGAATAGCATAGTATTACCATAAGCAAGCCAACAAGTGTTGTGGCTGTAAACACAAGCCTGTTTCAATGACTCTCTGACATTTCTGACACTTCTATGTCAGTGTTTGTCATGACATGCTGTCATGTGGATAGACTTTGCCAAAAGAAAGGCAATAACTGTGGCCTAGTTCTGCTGGCTTTGTCATCATCAGATGTTTGATTATTTTTATTTTGCTCACATGCTTCAGGTTAGGGAGTTTATCTCACGAAAACATGTATTGGTCACAGTTTACCCCTATTTTAAGACCAGGACCCCCTAAATTCTCATGATCATAAATCATAAAAATCTCATTCTGGTTGCATCTGAATATTTTATTGAGAATTTTGGAATTTCCAATGGTGATCCTAATACAAAAATACTAATAAATATCAATATTTATATTATAAAATATATATTTTAAAAAATAGATTATAAACTTTTAAATATAATAAAAAAATTATAATTTTGAAATATATTTTAAATATAAAAAAAATTTTAATTGGTATGAATTAAGAGCAGTGCTTAAATTAAGCTAAGCATGAGCAATTTACAAAAATTAGCATTTTGCATTACGATAATGAAGTCTATTTTTACTATTAACATTTTTTTTTATTTTATATATATTTTTATTTTTACAGAATAAGTTAAATGCAGTACAGTACATTTTTCCAGGATGTATAAATATTTTACAAATATTTTATTTTTGCATTATAGTAATAAGAATACGGAGGTAAATTTTGTTTTATGCATATATATCCATACATGTATGTATGCAAAATGTATTTTTTTATATATATATTTTTAAATATATTTTCACACACACACACACACACACACATATATATATAATTTTGTCTGGTACTATCATGGTGTATATTCAAAAAAATTGTGGTTATATACAATACACCCCACCGTTCAAAAGTTTGGAGTCAGTAAGGTTTGTTTCTCAAACAAGTTAATATTTTTATTGAGTAAGGATACATTAAATTGAAAAGTGACAGTAAAGGCATTTATAATGTTACAAAAGATGGGGTGAAATAGGACCTGGATATGTTCTTGACAGATTCATTCTGATATGCTCTCAAATATTAGTTTTCGTCCCTACACTGTTTCCCCTTCAGCCGCCAATGTTTGATCTACCTGACACAGAAAGTTCATTTCTATCCCAGCAACTGCTCGGGTAGTTATGACAGTCTTTTCCTCATTTGGCAGAATACCGTGCTCCAGCTGTCAGCAGGGTTCACAGACGTCTGTTTCAACCCCCTCAGCTGCTAAACGCTACGAGAGACTGAGCGCATGAGTTAAAATTAGCTCTTAGTCGACACAGAGCTTCACGGGTCAGGACATAAAGGAGTGTGGGGTCTCTCCAGACGCTCTAAACTGTCTCTGCGTACTGTCTTTCCCTCATCCTGGATGTTGAATAGGCAAAAGAAGTGAGCCAGATTGATATCAACCAGATCTGGCTATCTCTGCCTCCCGTCTTATTGGTCATTCTTTCTCTCTCTCTCTCTCTCTCTCTTCTCGGTCATTCTGCTCGCTCAGACTTGGATTGAGGACAATACAGTTCTCACAGACAGCAGTGCTCGGACAGTCTCTGTAGAAACAGAAGACAACGTAAAGACCGGACCACAAGAAGGAGTGCATCTGTGATGCTTTATTCCAGGAACAGATGGACATTAAAGTGGACGTTTCTTTTGACAGGTTTTTGAAGTCTTCGCTGACTTTGACACTAAGTCATCTGTGAACGAATACCTGTAACTTGGGACCATATCAAAAAGGTATGTTGTGCACTTCTTAAAAAAAAAAAAGAAAAAAAAAGAATCGTCAATATAGGAATGGTTTGAACTCTTTTAAAGGAGGAACTGAGTGTTTTTTGTAAACCTGTTGCTATACTGTATATGTACATAGTTATTGGTTTATGTGTGTGTGTGTGTGTATATATATATATGTATTCAAACATATTAACAAACAATATAAACAATTATAATTTATAAATCGTATAAAATTAAAATATATATTAAATTGGATACATATATGCATTAATATATATATATATATATATATATATATATATATATA
>NW_015505853.1:1356650-1373368 GCF_001515645.1 Sinocyclocheilus grahami
ATATATATATATATATATATTATATAGATGTAATTTTATAATTTTTATGTATTTATTAATTACAATTAAACGATAACTTTATTTTTGAATGTTTTATCATATGTTTCTTTTTACATTTTCGCTTTTTTGTTCATTATATTGTTATGACCTGTTTAAAATGAACTGAGAAGCTTATAATCGATGGGTTCTTTTTGTGCCAACTTACCCCATATAGTGTGACGACATGCCTTGATGCATTTCTAAGCAATCAGATTTATGATTTTTGCCTGGCGGATGATGATATGGATAAAAAAATAAAAAATAAAAAACATTTGGATTTACATTGCAAGAGGCACTTGATCCATATTTAGAGGATTGGGGGTGGGACTTGAGCCATATTTAACTTGGTCTAGTAAAAACCACCTGGCAAATAGATAAATCAATAAAAAACCACTTTACCAACCATATAGCAACGCCCACCCGCAAGTCACTTTTGCAGGAAGTATCACAAACAATCTAGTTTTATTTCTGTTTATGTGCACGGTGAGCATGTAACTGAGATATTTGCTCTGACTTCACTGTGAGTAAAGGGCAGCTTTCAGGAAGCGCTTCATCAGATTGCACTTAGCGATTCCATTTCCTATTGAAGGAGTTCCTCTGACACGGGCTCTCGGGAGCCGGCTGGCAGCATTACAGCGCTTTGAAGTCGTTAGTGACAGAGATGATGTCTTAAATCAGCCTGTGTGACTCAATATGCTCTCTGGACTTTAGGCTCCGTCTAAACATTTCAGTTTTGTGGAGGAAGTCCACATGTGGACGAGCAGAAAGAGAAAAGCTGCTTGTGTTTAGGCTCACATTGCGTTTTGCAAATGATGTTGGAATCTGAGCATGTGCGTCACCACACAATACCATGGTTCGTTATTATGGTCACTTGGAAACGGTGTGGCAGCAGTTTGTGAAAACAAATATGTCTGATTTCTTTGATGCCTGCAGGAATGAGCAGTAGCCCCTCCAGGGGGCGGGGTCGGATCCACATCTAGGGGGTGGAGATGGTAGGTTTAGGGGTGGAGATGGGTGGGTTTAGGGATCAGGGGGTGGAGACGGGTAGGTTTAGGTATATGTAAGGTGGGAGGAATTGGATCTGGATCCAATCTCGCCCCCTGGATCTTGTGTTCTGCAGTGAGGACCATCTCGGAATGAGCGGCCCAGTATAGAATCATCGGCTGCAGTTAGCATCTGAACTAATGACCTGACGCGCTGCGATAAGACACGGTGCATGAAATCAGCGCTCTAATTCTGCACCGCCATCTGAGAAACAACAACAAGCTCGCACTCGTACCATCGGTCCTCGCCATCCTCATGACAACAAAACAGGCCGTTTGTTTAGTTAACTGAAATGTGTTTAGTTTATTTTTAACAAAAAGCACGTCGGTTCTAAATGTCAACCAACATCGCTCTTTATTGAGTTTACTAAAATATGCACTTACGAAAAAGTTCATACTAAGGTATTTGTTGAAGTACTTGGAGAACTATGTAAATACATCGAATATGAATCATTCAGTACCATATAATGTATCAAAGTCCTATAATTTTAGAAAATGCAGCATGGTAGTACCGTGGTTTGTGAATATGATATCATTTTGTGCTATGGCATATATTTTCTGTGGTATTACCATAGTTTTGGACATGAAGGTACCATGGTATTCTTTGAAGTATGATATAAGTATGTGTGTGGTACCATGGCATGACCAACGCACATGGTAATACCATGCTATATGAAAATGGTATCACCATGTGTTTGGGCTTGTACTGTACCATGGTATTCTTTGCAGTTCTTTTGAGTACAATTTGCTGTAAACACCATAGTATGAGTATGATACACTCCTGTTCTTTTTTTTTTTTTTTAAAGAAATTAATACTTTTATTTATCAAGGATGCATTGAATTGATCAAAAGTGACAGTAAAGACATTTATGATAATTATAATATTACAAAAGATTTCTGTTTCAAATAAATGCTGTTCTTTTAATAAAAAAAAATAATAATAATAATAATTCTTGAGCAGTAAATCAGCATATTAGAATGATTTCTGAAGATCATGTGACACTGAAGACTGGAGTAATGATGCTGAAAATGCAGCTTTGATCACAGAAATAAATTACATTTGAATATATATTCAACTAGAAAATAGTTATTTTAAATGGTAATAATATTTCACAATATCACAGTTTTTGCTGTATTTTTGAACAAAGTAATGCAAGTCTGTTTGTTTTTTTTAAAGGAGCTGCCGCATATGAGCGGGGACATCGGGTATGTGCAAAATGTTAAGCTCTTCACCTGTTAGTACTCAAGGCTGTATAGCATCAGTCTTCACTCCTTCAGGAAGGGTGTGTGTCTCTAAAAATGACACAGTCGTGGGATTTAATTAACATTATATCATTACAGCCAAAGCAGGCTCTGTGGTGAGCTCATCTCTCTGCTGCAGCCCACACCTATTGTCAAAAAAAAACCTGGCAGCGAGCAAAAAGCATTACTGCAGACACTGAGAGATCTGGGGTCACTCGTGGCTTTGTGCTTTTTCTGCAAAACTCTTCCAAAGCAGAAATCTTGGATATCTTTTTTTCTGATGGATTAGTTGGGACATAGTACTAATTACTAATTTGATGTTTAGTTTATTCTTTAATCCAAAGTGATTTGACTACACATAAAGAAATATTTCACCCAAAAATAAAAATTTGCTGAAAATGTCCTCACCTTCAGGCCATCCATGATGTAGATGAGTTTGTGTCTTCATCAGATTTGGAGAAATGTAGCATCGCATCACTTGCTCAGCAATGGATCCTCTGCAGTGAATGGGTGCCGTCAGAATGAGAGTCCAAACAGCTGATTAAAATATTGCAAAAATCCACAAGTAATCCACACCACTCCAGTCCATCAGTTAATGTCTTGTGAAGTGAAAAGCTGAGTGTTTGTAAGAAACAAATCCATCATTAAGAACTTCAAACAAGTCCTCTATGCATAGTATTGCTTCCTCCAGTGAAAAAGTCATGACTGAATCAGGAGTGAAATAATCACAGTTCAAGCACTGTTTACAAGTGAAAACAGTCCAAAATGATTCCAAAAAGGACTTTTTCACTGGAGGAAGCTTTATCATGGATTGTGCATTGGTATTTTGGCCAGAAGCAACTGTTTGTGATGTTTTTATCAGCTGTTTGGACTCTCATTCTGACGGCACCAATTCACTGCAGAGGATCCATTGGTGAGCAAGTGATGCAATGCTACATTTCTCCAAATCTGTTCCCATAAAGAAACAAACGTATCCTATACCTTGGATGGCATGAGGGTGAGTAAATGTTCAATTTTGGGTGTACTATTCCTTTAAATCTCCGGAATGCTATTCCTGAATACTGTTCCTGGTCTTTTTGTGGACCGTTCTATTTTTCCAGCATAAAAAACTGCTATAGTATCATTATAAATACTGTTAGTGTGATACGAGAGTTTAATAACTTAAACTTATTTACTCCGTTCTGTTTTACTGTATGAGCTCCAAATGTGTTCCCATAAAGAAACAAACGTATCTTATACCTTGGATGGCATGAGGGTGAGTAAATGTTCAATTTTGGGTGTACTATTCCTTTAAATCTCCGGAATGCTATTCCTGAATACTGTTCCTGGTCTTTTTGTGGACCGTTCTATTTTTCCAGCATAAAAAACTGCTATAGTATCATTATAAATACTGTTAGTGTGATACGAGAGTTTAATAACTTAAACTTATTTACTCCGTTCTGTTTTACTGTATGAGGGAAATGACATTATCTTGCTCCCATCAGAAAGGCATCCGTTCATCTGGTCATTCGTCCACTGTGACCGGCGATTGGAGCAGATCCATACGGCTATATGAAAACATGCTTATCAGTAACATTTGCTCATCAATCACAGGCGTGCAGGACAAAGGAGATCACTGTGATATAAATGACTCCCAAAGCGTGTATGAAGCTAACGCTGAAGTCATTACACATCGAGTGTTTCTCATTCTGGGTCAGCAGATGTCTTTCTGAAGGAGGTGATTTTGAAGGAGCCATTTGTGCATTGGAAAGAATGTTCCAGATAGCAGAGCTATTCCTGAGAAAAGGCACGTCATTTTGCATCATTGCCGCAGTCTTTGCTGACCTTGGGTCATTCTCAGTGCCGTTTGTTTCTGAAAAGTTCAGGATTTTTTGCTTTTATTATTATGTTGACTTGACTTGTGGTATTGCACAAATGTAGGTTAGTGTATATTTCCAAATCCCCATCCTGAGACCAACATTTCTTACTCTAAACCCCTCGTGGAGAGTTCAAGATATTTTCACTAAACTTCCATCCATCCATTGTTTTATCGTTCCTTCCATCCATCCATCTATTGTTCTACCATTCTGTTGTTCCATCCATCCATCCATCCATCCAATGTTTTATTGTTCCTTCCATCCATCCATCCATCAATTGTTTTATCGTTCCTTCCATCCATCCATCCATCATCATATCTATTGTTATGTATCATTCTATTGTTCCATCTTCATCTATCCATCATCCATCCATTCATCCATTTAGCACTGTATCATTCGGTCCATTTATCATTCCATCCATCATCCATGTACTTTTCTATCTGTCATTCTATCATTCCATCCATCCATTGTTCTTTCCTTCTATCTGTAAGTCCGTCCGTCCATCCATCCATCCAGTCTTTCATCTGTCCGTTCATCTGTCTGTCTGTCTATCTATCTA
Source organism: Sinocyclocheilus grahami (assembly GCF_001515645.1). Classification (NCBI taxonomy): domain Eukaryota; kingdom Metazoa; phylum Chordata; class Actinopteri; order Cypriniformes; family Cyprinidae; genus Sinocyclocheilus; species Sinocyclocheilus grahami. The sequence continues at coordinate 1,361,390 of NW_015505853.1, forward strand.
TCGTTCCATTTCCATCCATCCGTTCTTTTGTCCAATCGTTCGTCCTGTCATTCTGTTTATGACTTTCTACTTTTTTTCCCCCACCTCAGGCCCCTCATTCCATCCATCCATCCATCCATCCATTCATTCATCCAATCGTTTGTCCTGTCATTCTTTTTATGACTTTTTACATTTTTCCCCACCTCAGGCCTCTCATAACCCCTTTAGACATTGTTGGCTCACTACAGGGGGATGCATTTCCCCCCAGTATCCAGATTAGCCAATTGTAAAACTATTGCCCCCTAAAAAGTACCACTACTTAACATTACTAACACAAAATTATTTTTCTGCATCTACCACAGAACTTTTATATATTGTACAGCTTTTTGGATACTTGATTCTGATTGGTCAGTCGCTACATTCTGTTACAGTAGGACAGTGGGCTCTCAAGTGTAAATTAGAGCGTCACAGAGGTGATGCGGAGGAGAAAAGAGGCAAATTTCAGTACAGTAGTACTGCGTGACCGTCATGAAGTACAATATGAGAGTCCTCGTGAACTCTCACCTAAAACGCAACTCCAAGTTTTCATCATGTGCCATTTTAAACTGTAGTTTATGATTCCTATTTTTATATGCACTCTTCAACCTCTGTCTTCTCTCTCTCGCTATATATATATTCTCTCTCTCACTCTCTCCTTCCCATGTGTGACATCAGGTCACATTTATTAGATTAAGGCTGTGGTCCTCATTATGCCAGCGCTGGACGGCTCATCACCCACATGCTTGTTGAATGACATTTTGTGTTCTCAATTAGTTTGAACACTTACTTACAATAGCCAAATGTGTTTTTGCTTTTTTCCTCCAAATTTTCATTATACCACATAAAGACCTTAAAATGTATTTATGCATTTGTCAGATGCTGGCGGGCCTAAACAGGCAGTGATGTAGAATCGGTGGGCGGGGCTAAACAGGCAGTGATGTAGAATCGGTGGGCGGAGCTAAACAGGCAGTGATGTAGAATCGGTGGGCGGGGCTAAACAGGCAGTGATGTAGAATCGGTGGGCGGGGCTAAACAGGCAGTGATGTAGAATCGGTGGGCGGGGCTAAACAGGCAGCTAGAAGCAGGCGTTGATCATCTTCTGTGGAGGCGGAGTTTAGCCACACTATTACATCATAGAGTGGCTCATTCCACAAGCTGTCGTTTTGTCAGACGGCTTCAATATAAGCTGTTTTTAGACTAACAAGAAAGTTTTGAGTTCTGAAACTTACAGGATCTTTTTATTGTACAATGTCCTCTTATATTTCTAAAGATCCAGGGAATTTTGATTTCTCAGTTTATGACCCCTTTAATGTGGTCAGCAATGTCTCAAAGTGATCTGAGCTACGATCGCTTCTGATATAGAGGAGACACATCTCCAGTTTTCTCTCCCTCAGAAGAAACATTTGAGAAGAATGAGAATGACACACAAGTCTTTTGCATTTAGTTGTTGATGTCATTGAGAAACAAATGAGATATTTAAGACATTTATCTTAATTTCATGTGGATTAATAACTTTCCATTGATAAGACATTTTCTGAATATAAAGCAAGGTAAATCTTTCATAATAATAATGAATACATATATATGCACCTAATTCTCTCTCTCAGAGAGGGCAGGTCCAAATAGTTCTTAATTTTGGCAATCATATGATCAACACAAACGCAGCATGTCAGTTTGAGCCAGACAGATCGTCAGTGTGAGAGTTTCTCTGCCCTTATTTAGTCACAGTCCTCCAGTCTTCACACGGCTGAGACGAACTCTGACGTTTTCCTGAAGAACTGAGATGTCTGTAATTTCAGGACTGTCTCTCTGTTTGGTGGAGGATGGGGGAGGAAATATTTGCACAAAAGTTACCACCTGCCATTATGTCGTTTAACGCTGGTTATCTAGTTGAGGTTGACGTTAGTAGTGGGTTGAAACCAAGGAGGTCTGTAATACCTCCATCCATCCATTGCATTTCTGTTTATTGCAATGCCAGTTTTACTAGTGCATGCCAGTGCTGTTATGGTAAAAAAAAAATATATATATATATATATATATATATATTGTTATAAAATATATTGAAATAAAATGAAATATTAGATGAAAACCTAAATATTTCACAAATTATAAATATAAATATTAGATGAAAACTTAAACCAAAATTATAAATGTTGCCTTGGCATCTAACTGAAATAAGTTTGTTAAAATATTAAAATTACTTACTGAAATGGAACTACAACTGAAATAAAAATAAATAAAAACAATTTGTAAATATTAAAAAAGTAAATAAGTAAATAAAAATGACAAGCATCCCTGTATATTTCAGTGACAGTTCCACTAGTGCATGTTAGTGTTGTTAAAGTTAACTAAAACTATTAAAATATCTTTGTTAAAACTGAAATCAAATGAAATATTAGATGAAATCCTAAACGAAAAATAGAAATGTTACCTTGGCTAACTGAAATAAGTTCAAGTTAAAATATTAAAACTACTAATTAAAAATAAATTAAACGTTTTTGTAAATGTGGAATAATAAATAAATAAAATAAAGGACAACAGGATTCCTGTTATTTAGTGGCAGTTCCACTAGTGCAGGTCAGTTTTCTTACAGTTAACTTAAATCTCAAAATTCAGCCTTTGAAACCCATTTTAAAATCAAACATTGCATTACCATGAAAATGGTACATCAATATGTTACAAAATGTTTTTGTTCATGAATTATAAACATTTAAGTTTGGATCGTGCACTTTCATGTCTATGTTCAAAAATGTGAGTGACAGTTAAGGGGTTAAACTATTAAAGATATTTATATTTAAAATAAAGCATGAAAAAATGAAATATAAATATTAGATGAAAAACGTAAACTAAACAAATGAGAAGTGTAGCCTTGGCATGTAACTGAAATAAGTTCAAATAAAAATATTACAATTACTAACTGAAATAAAAGTAAATAAAAAATATTTTAAAAGAACTGACAAAATCATATAACTAAAATTTCAACCAAAATTTAAACGAAAACTAAAAATATTAAGAATAAAAGTATATAAACCATAGATTATTTTTATAGATAAATAGTTAATTTTTGTGATTTTTTTACGTTTAATTTTGTGAAATATGCTTGCACCCAATAATATGCATGGTTGGCATGAGCCGGTTTTTGTGATCCCAGGTTAGCCGTACTGTTATGCCAACAAAGAATGTGCCAGTATTTGAGTGTGTATCCGTGTATACATTACTAAATATATAAAGGAAGTGCCACTGATGCTTGCCCACCTCAGCTGAACGTACCCCGAGATTCTGAGGAATTAGTTTTCACAGGAGCGGTGAGTAACCGGTGCTCATTCACCGCATTCGGCCATTTAAATTTCCCAGGAGACATGCGTGTAACAAAACCGATAGCTGTGATGTTAAACAGCCTTGATCAGATTGGTGGATGAAGTGTGAGTGTTTCTGGAGTCTCCTGAGCACACGTGTGTCACCTGCTATAAATACCACTCAATTTCAGCAAGGAGCAGCTGCGTAAAGCGCCCGGGGAGCTCTTCAGGAGCGAGGTGCATATTCTCAGTGTAAATATAAGACAAACTCTCATTTATATCTCCCAGCTGCCTCCATCGCCAATAATAACAGGGCTAAGGTCACCCTGAATCTCTCAGGCATAATCAAAGTTATAAATACACCCGTCTCGAGTTAGAGAATTGAGGTTTGTGAAAAATAGCAATAGGTCGAACTCTCATCTAATTTGCTGTTTGGGACGGCATCAGTCTGTCAACAGCTTCTGTACATTTTTTGGATTTCATCATAGAGGACATAATGAACGTTTGTGTGTATACAAGTGTTGTCATTGCTATTTTGGACAGCGATTGAATGTCATAACTGAAGCACAACAAATCAAAGTCACCATCGAAATGAAAACACCCCCATGGCTGCAACTGTGCAACATGCTGCTATTAATAACACGCATACTTTCTGCAACAATTCATCTGCCAGGGTTTTCCCATCTTTGCTTACTTGCTGGTTTCATCAGATTCACTCCAGACTTTGTCCAAAAGCCTGAGATTAACATATTGATTATTAGTGTTTATATTATATTTATTCTTTTAGATTATTCAGATCAGTATACTGAATTCTATCTATCTATCTATCTATCTATCTATCTATCTATCTATCTATCTATCTATCTATCTATCTAAAACAATTAAAAATAGTATACATATTATAGATTATATCTACAAAATGTTTATTTATAATATATAATACTATTTCACACTTAATATGTATAGCTGTTAACAGTATTAAACATTTAGTATTATTAAACATTGTTTATTTGTAAAATATAGCATTTCACATGTATATCTTTTGACAGTATCAGATATCCTACAGAAAACATATTAAATAGAAAATATAATATATTAATTAAATTGTATCATAAATATGTATATAAAATGTAATTATATGTATTATGTGTATATATATATATATATATATATATATATATGTGTACGTATATAAATATGTATAAAAATACTATATATTAATTATATATATATATATATACTGTATATATATATATAATATATACACACACACACAAAATATATCTACAAAATGTTTATTTATAATACAAATATTTTATATTTAATAGTGCTGTTTAGCACCAGAATCATAAGTTTGAATAAGTATCTTTGGATAAAAAGAGCTACATGAATTAATGTAGTTTGAAAAAGCTTCATTCCGATTAGACTAGTTCTCATACTGTTGCTCAAATGCTCAAATGTGGGGCCTTTATGATCTAATTCAGCATAGTGAACGGAACATCTTGTTTTAATAAGACGTTTCATTAAGTGCTCTGATCCTCTGCAGTTTCACAGCCTTTTCATCCAGACGCAGTTCTGATGGGAACGTGGATGGTGAGCGATGTGTGGGATTGGAGCGGAGATCTCTCCGAGATATTCTGAGGGCAGTGCTGGATCTGAGCGTGAGCCAGGCCAGATAGGTTGGGTGTGAGATCATACGGGAGGCAGCGCGTACGCAGTTTATCAAAAATCCTGATGTCATAGTTGAGCTCAGCGCTCATTACATCCCTCTCTCTCTCTCTCTCTCTCTCTCCCTCTCTCAGGGAAATCCCCCTCTTAAATCTGCACATGGGAACATGAGAAACAAGGCTGTTGCAGATTAGCTACAAGGGCAAACTACATATTAAAATATCAAGAGTTGGCTGAGAGCTTAAGACTGCAGACATTTGATAAGAGACTTGTAGAAAAAGGTCCACTAGTGGTTTCTTTTTACTTCTTTTGAAACATACTCTGTAAAAAGGTGTTTGCTATTTAGCATTACATCACTTGCTCTCCAATGGATCCTCTGCAGTGAATGGGTGCCGTCAGAATGAGAGTCCAAACAGCTGATAAAAACATCACAATAATCCACAAGTAATCCACAGCACTCCAGTCCATCAGTTAATGTCTTGTGTAGTGAAAAGCTGCGTGTTTGGAAGAAACAAATCCATCATTGAGACGTTCTTAACTTCAAACTGTTGCTTCCAGCTAAAATACGAGTCCATAATCCATAACAACACTTCCTCCAGTGAAAAAGTCGTCTGGTCTGAATCAGGAGAGAAATCTGTACAGATCAAGCACCGTTTACAAGCCAAAACAGTCCAAAACCGCTTTAAATAAATATGTGGGTGCATTTTGATGTGAGAGACAACAGTAGATGGACTTTTTCACTGGAGGAAGCGTTATTATGGATTATTATAGATTTATATTTTGGCCAGAAGGAACGGTTTAAAGTTAAAAAAACATCTTCATGATGGATTTGTTTCTTACAAACAAGCAGTTTGTTGGTTCACAAGATGTTAACTGATGGACTGGAGTGGTGTGGATTATTTGTGGATTATTGTGATGTTTTTATCAGCTGTTTGGACTCTCATTCTGACGGCACCCATTCACTGCAGAGGATCTATTGGTGAGCAAGTGATGTAATGCTAAATTTCTCCATATCTGACGAAGAAACAAACTCATCTACATCTTGGATGTCCAGAGAGTGAGTAGATTTTCAGCAACTGAAACTACGAGTGAACTGTTTCTTTGAGATATTAATTCTTGCTTTCTGAGAAAATAAAGGATCAAAATTCATGTCAGGTTAAGCTTAAAACGAGACAAATATCTGCCAGTGGGGTCAGAAAAAAAGAAAAGTTTTTTTCCTTGCCCTATTGGCAGATGTTTTCTTGTTTTAAGCAAAAACTCACTTCATTTTGATACTTTTTTCAGAAAACTAGACTTAATTAACACATTTTGCTCCTTAAAGTGTTAGTTCACCCAAAAATGAAAATTAGGCTAGGTTTTACTCACCCCTGAGGCATCCTAGGTGTTTATGACTTTCTTCTTTCAGACGAATCCAGTCGAAGTTATGTAAAAAATTATCTTTGATCTTTAAAGCTCTATCATTGCAGTCAGCGGGTGTTGCATTGCTTCAGTCCAAAAGAAGTTAAATAAAAAGCGCTCATGCATAAAAAAAGTGTCTCACAGGGCTCCGGGGGGGGGGGGGGAACAAAGGCCTCAAGCGAATCGGGAATAATCACTTTAATGTAGCTTGCACCAGCAGTTGTACACAGAAGCAGTTCCGGGAGCATGACGTATGAGATCAGCATTGCGCATGCGCCGGTGAGTCTCGTGAAAACCAACGTTTGTTAACAGGAGCAAAGGAAGCAAAGTTTCCTTACTTTAGCAAAGGAAAACCAGTCTCCTGTTGACTTATATCGAAATCCTCTGACATTCTTCTTTACAAATCCTTCTTTTGTTCTTCTAATTAGTGACCGTTGTTTTGTTTTGATTTCTCCCTTGTGCTTCCGCGTGCGTCACTTCTGAGCGGCGCATACACAAAGCCGACCTTCATATGTCATTCCCCCGGAACTGCTTCCGTTTACAACAGTGAGCGCAAGCTAGATTAAAGTGATTATTATGTTTTAAATATGGATATTTTTCTTACAAAAATGCATCGATTCGCTACAGGAGGCCTTTGTTCACCCCCCGGAGCCGTGTGAGACAGTTTTTTTATGGATGGGCGCTTTTTATTTAACTTCTTTTGGACTGAAGGACTGCAATGATAGAGCTTGAAAGATCAAAGACAATTTTTAATATAACTCCGACTGGATTCGTCTGAAAGAAGAAAGTCATATACACCTAGGATGCCTCGGGGGGGGTGTAAAACGCAGCCTAATTAAAATTTTTGGGTGAACTAACCCTTTAAGTAAATGTATCTTGTTTTAGGAATGTTCTGGAAAACAAGACAAAAATACAGAGAAAGAACATTATTTGCAGTGTGCTGAAAGTTATTAGATGTTTCATTGTTCTAACAGTGTGATGTTTTCAGGAGATTGTCGCAGGTGTATCTGTGGATGATGCTCATCTTTGTTTGCACCCGCAGGTGAAGATGAGGTCCAGGACCAGCGATATGGAGGGGCCAGAGAACAGACCACTGAAGCCGCTCACTAAAATCCTCGACACCGAGAAAGAGGGAAGCAAACAGGAGCTGATGAGGATGAAATCCAAAGCTCGGGAGGAAAAAGAGAGCAGTGAGGAGAAGGCTGTTTCTGGGACTTTGAAAAAGCCTCAGATGCCTCGTGAGATGCAGCAGAGGAGAGCCAGACTAATGGACCTCTCCAAAGAAGATCTCGTCCATCTGATGGGAGTCATGGAGGGAGAAGTTCAGGTGAGGTTTTACTGCATGATGCCATTCATTGTTTTCCTTGCTAAGTTAGACTGAAAGAAACTGATGTGTAGTGTAACGTAGAAATGGACACAAAGTAACACATTGGATTAAACGTGAAATTTTGAAGTAGTATTTTCTTGTAAAACATATTCTAATAATCTTCGAAAAACATCACTGTCATTCAAACAGGAATTAAATAAGATGACAGAAGAATTATGAAGCTTTATAGATTTTTATACAGTGATTGCATAATAATATATTATGATTTTACAGCACAAACAGTGAGTAAGCTACACTCTTAAAAATAAAGGTGCTTCACGATGCCATAGAAGAACCTTTTTGTCTAAATGGTTCCAGAAAGAACCTTTAACATCTGAAGAACTTTTCTGTTTCACAAAAGCTTCTTTGTGGCGAAAGAAGGTTCTTCAGATTATAAAAAGGTAAGAAAGAGATGGTTCTTTAAAGGACCTTTGACTGAATGCTTCTTTGTGGAACCAAAAATGGTTCTTCTATGGCATCGCTTGAAGAACCTTTTGAAGCACCTTTATTTTTAAGAGTGTATGGTATTTTGGTGGAACCTATTGTATTGTACTGAGTGCCATGCTTGTGTACTGCACATTTTGGAAATTGAAAAACACTACTGTCATAAGTTTGGGGTCATCAAGATTTGTTATATACTTCTATTTATCAGGAATGCATAAGATTGATCAAACGTGACATTTAAAACATTTCTGTTTCACATAAATGTTGTTCTTGTGAACTTTATATTTATTAAAAATATCAAAAGAAGAAGAAAAAAACTGTTTTCAACATTGATAATAATCAGAAATGTTTCTTGAGCACAAATCAGCATATCAGAATGATTTCTGAAGGATCATGTGACACTGAAGACTGGAGTAATGATGCTGAAAATTCAGCTTTGATCACAGGAATCAATTACATTTTAAATGTTATTCAAATAGAAAAGAGTTATTTGAAATTGTAATAATATTTCACAATATTACTGTTTTTACTGTATTTTTGATGAAAAAAATGCAGCCTTTGTGAGCAAAAGAGACTTATTTTAAAAACATTAAAACATTTCCAAACTTTTGAACGGTAGTGTAAATAATTTGGATAATCTGTGCATACTGCACACAGTATACATACTGTACATATAGTGAAGAAATTGTAAAAGAAGTGTGATAGTATGCTGTTCTTTACACAGACAATGCCATATGGCTTTATGGAAGCATACAGCTCTCCCTGCTGGTGCACAACGAGAATGAAACAGTTTGCACCATGAAACAATTCCTTTAAAATATTCCATTTTCATTTGTATACATTTATTTTTTTTAATCATGCTTTTTAAACAGATTGACAATTGATTTAGCAAACGACAAATGCTTAGGGAAGTTTGTAAAAGATAGTTTTCTGCACTGTGAAAAAGATATATATATATATATATATTTTTTTTTTAAAGTTGTCAGTAAAACATTATGACTGAATGACAAGATTATTGGAGTATGTTTTACAAGAAAATATTTATAACTTTAATTCAGTGTGTTATAATTTTCTTTGTAACTGTTTGTGAAATTTACTAGCATTACTTAAAACATAGGATACTATGGCATGCCATGATTTTTTTTAAACATGTGCTATGTTAGTACCAAAGTATTCTTTGTTTGGAGTATCATGGAAATACTGTGGTATTTGAATATGATAAACATTCAGTGCCATGGTATGCTGTATATCAAAGTACTATAGTACCACAGTAAAGCAGTGATCGTATCCTTTAGGCCCGTGAAGACATTATCCACATGCTGCAGTCTGAGAGAACACGGCCCGAGGTTCTGGAAGCTCATTACGGATCTGCGGTTCCGGTCAAACCTCTTCAAGCTCTGCAGAGAGACAGTCTGATGACCAGCGGAGACCTGATTAGAGACGATGTCTATGAGATCCCTATGATAGAGGTGCCATATTCATCTCTAAACCTGAATTTAGAATGCAGATTTGAACATATTGTTGTGCCAGTGTAAGCAGTTTATGATGGCGATAATCATTCTGTCTCTAAAGCTGGACCGTTTGGAGGAGAAGCACCAGGAGACGTACAGACGGATGTTAGAGCAGCTGCTCTTAGCAGAGAAATGCCACCGACGCACCGTCACCGACCTGGACAGTGAAAAGCGCAAACACGCCGACTTCATGAACAAAAGCGATGATTTCACCAACCTGCTGGAGAAGGAGAGAGAGAGGTGAGGAGATGAGCTTTACATAGGAACCAATCAGGATTTTCAGTAAAATGTGCTCTTAAAGTGGAAGAAATGCTAGAATAATTTTCTTACAGTGGCTAGAATGAAGCGTGACATTATAAAGGTTTTTATATTTGATCTGAAACGTGTTATTTTAGTATCATTGGGATAGTATTGTAGTTTCTATTAATATTTTGAATTCGTTTTTCTTTTTCTTTTCTATTTTCATTTTAATTGGACTTTTTTTTTTATTTTGTTAGTTTTTAAAAAAAAATGTAGATATATTTTTTATTTCAGTATTATTTTTAATTTTTTTAATTTTTTTTCAAGTAATAACAACAAAATATATATTTTTATGGATTTAGTTTTAATTAAAGATAATAACCCTAGTCTGAAATTAAGTTAAACATTAATGAGATTAAAAACTTCTTGGTCTGTGGAATTTTTATTTAAACTGTTTTATCATGTTTTTAAACAGATTGATAAATGATTATGCAAAATGCTTAGGGGAGTTTTTAAAAGGTAGTTTTCTACACCATAAAAATGATTTTTCAAAAGTTGTGAATAAAACAAAGATTATTTGAGTGTGTTTTACAAGAAAATACTATTTTAGATTTTCTGCTTCAAAATGTCATGTTTAATTCAATGTGTTACTATAGCCGTTTCTTTGTAATTGTGAAATTTACAAGCAATTTCTAAGCGAAAATTGGTGTAGAAACTTGTTTCTATGTCAATTTTTTTGGTGTAGTATAATGTTCTTATATACTATACTGAAAAAAAGGCAAACACTTCTCACCGTAGATTCATTTTAAAGCGACTACAACCACGTGGCATCAAAGCTATGAATTGCACATGATTGTATTGGCTGTCCTACCACAGGCTGTCCTAAATCACACAAAGGGCCTTATAGTTGTGGAAGAAGGGGTGACGGTATCAGAGAGGCCTGTCATTAGTGTGGTGTTCTTCTGGGAATGTGAAACAGGCAGATTAAGGCCCTGCAGAGCTCCAGTCATTATACCAGCATCATCTGAGCTATATATGGACATGAATAGACTCAGATGATCATAAATGACAACATGGGGATCAGTAGCTTTTCTGGAAGCTCAGCGTGTCGTCATATCGGAGGGATCAAAGCAGCTACGTAAATAAATGTGTATGAAGAAATATGAATAATATTACATATTAAGTATATTTCCCCTAAAAAATTTAGTTACTTGTAAATGCAGATAGAAAATATGATTTAAATTATTATATATATATATATTTTTAAGGATGCATCATGGTGATATTTGGGGTAATTTTTTTCAGTTTTACTCTGAAATATGTTGCTTTTTAAATACATACACACTCCCACACACACACACACACACACACACACACACACACACAAAGGGTATTGATTAAGGATATAATTTTTGCAGTGTAGACTTTTATTACTGAAATCAGCCTATGTAATTGCATATACACTACTGCTCAAAAGTTTGGGGTGGGTAAGATTTTTAAATATTTTTTAAAAGAAGTCTCTTATGCTCACCAAGGCAGCATTTATTTGATGAAAAAAAAACAGTAAAAAGAGTAATGTTGATTTAAAAGAACTGTTTTCTATTTGAATATATTTTCAAATGTATATTTTTTTCCTGTGAGTCAAAGCTGTATTTTCAGCATCATTACTCCAGTCTTCAGTGTCACATGATCCTTCAGAAATCATTCTAATATGCTGATTTGCTGCTTAAGAAACATTTCTAATTATTATCAATGTAAAAAACTGTTGTGCTGCTTTGTATATTTTAGAAATCTTAAAGGGATAGATCACCCAAAAATGAAAATGACCCCATGATTTACTCACCCTCAAGCCATCCTAGATGTAAATGACTTTCTTCTTTCAGACGAATACAATCGGAGTTATATTAAAAGATCCTGACTCTTCCAAGTTTTAAAATAGCAGTGAATGGTAGTCGAGATTTTGAAGCAAAATAAAGTGCATCCATCCATCATAAAAAAGTGTCCCATATAGCTGTGGGGGGGGGGGGGGGGGTTCCCC
>NW_015505853.1:1374232-1377368 GCF_001515645.1 Sinocyclocheilus grahami
ATCGCTAGTAGTATGGGGTGGGTGTGTGGGGTGGTGGTGCTTCACCTTCACGAGAGAGTGGCGTTCCAGCGGATGACGTAGAACTTTATTTTGCTCAGTTTAATGCGTCCTTGCTGAATAAAATTATTTATTTAAAAAAAACATTAAAATCAACTGGCCCCAAGCTTTTGAATGGTAGTGTATTTTATTTCCCATTTAATATTATGAAAAGCTCTCATATGCTACATTCAAATTATTTATTAAACAATATATTTATCACTGGAAAATCAGATGACTCATAACTGCAAAATCCAAACAATTCCTGACAGAGACAATGAGTTCATTCATTTTCTGATAAGACCCCTATAGTGGTCGACCACAGTCACGGTCCCCTGACTTCCCATTTACCACCCTGAGCTTGAGTAGCAAATGATATTTAGCTCAAAACTTGGATCCTGGAAGCTTAATAAAACCTGGAAAATGCTCTGTTGTCTCCAAATGGAAATTTGTTCTGGACTCTAAGGTTCAGTGGACATGCGTTTTGAAAGACTGTAGATATAGCATAAATATAAATGGAATCTTTTGTTTTTCATTTTAATTGTACTGCATTTTTAAAAAAGGAGTTCATTTGTGTGATGCACCGTCAAAAAAAGTCATGGCAAATCTATAAAAATGCCATTTCTAGTTTGTTGCAGTGGCACCGTTCAGTCACACTCCTTCCTTCCACTTATCACACTTATCTCCAGCCCGTGTGTTTGGACATTCCTTCATAATTCTCTCATTTCAGAGATTCATAGCAGGTGAGGTCACGCCAGTGGGACTGAACGCCGGGCGATTGCGGGGAATCCCGCCAGGAATATAAAACTGCTGTGTGTTGAGCTTCTATTAGCATCCGCAATGCCGTTCCTCCTCAAATTACCCCTCTCTCTTTCACATGACATTTACACTTGCTGTTTTTCCTCTTGAAGTCCCATATTCAAGAAAGACTGTAATCTGATGAGGACAGCTAGTTTTGTTCTTTGATTGACGTATAGGTCAGTGAAAGACAGATACTAATGATTTTACCATCAACAAGTGTGATGTTTCATCACGTCAAGTCAATATATGTGTGTGTGTGTATATACAGTATATGTATATTTAAAACAGTGGGCCACTTTTAATGATCCAGCCAATTCCTGATGGATACATTTCCTTTGTTAATATTTAGTTTCACTGGCAAATGTCACATTATGGAAGGAAAATGCGTTGTGAATGCTGTTTCATGTTTACTGCAAAATACAATCCAGCATTTAAGTAAAACTTAAAATAAGGCAGATGTTTGGTGTTTGCTAGGGTTTTCTGGATGGTTGCAAGGTGGTTGCTAAGATAATTGGGATCCAATTAACACATCTAGGGGATTTTTTTCACCCGTTTTATCATCTTCCAGGAAAATATTATGTCTGATCGCTTGAAGCAATAGTTGCACATCAAAGTTTCATTCTTACTGTAAGTGTGTTAGCAAACATCTCCAATTAAAACTACATCTGGACGTTTCATGTGCTCTTGATATTCAGGCTGTAATTTAAATCGCAAGCACATTTATACTAGACACCAAAAGATGATGTCATTCTATCACCATTCACATGATTTATGATTTACAAGTCTCTCGCTGCCCATGTCACAGTGGATCTGAGGATTTCAGTAGATTTTCCCAGCTGTCATCTTAAACCTTTGCCAGAAAATAACCAACTATATCAGTAAACTTCCTGCAGTAATTAAATGATTCAACCTTTTACAAAATATTACTTGCTGAGTAATGACCTTTTTACTTTTTATTCATTTAGTGTGTCAGATCTGCATTCTTGTTGCATTTCTGACAGGGCTTCATCTGATCTGAGAGTGCAACATTGTTCTCTTACGAAACAAAAATTTTCCCTTGCATTGTTGTCTGTTCCCATGGGAACACTTGGTTGCATGTGAGAAAGGAAATAATTGGGTCATTTTATTGTTTATATGAGATGGAAAGGGAACCCTTGAAATGATACAGAGGATTTAGTGCATTGACCACAGCTCTAATTGACTGTTTCCTAAAACAATATCCCGACTTCAATCTCGGGGAAGAGAATAAGAGAGGAAAGCTGAGAAAAGAGTGCATGAAAAGCTCTCTGATGGCTCCGCCTCCTTTCCCCAAACAAGGGCAGAACAGCTCTATGTCAGTGGGATGATATCACCAGCAAGTGGGGCAATGCCGTTTCACACAACATTCACCTTTCATTGCGCTCATGGTTGGAATGTGATGGCTAATTCAGGAAACCGTTCAGTGATGCTTTGAGCAGAGTCACTTCAAAAACATGTTAGGCATGGACCTACCTGCACTCCTTTCCAGCTAGATGGTGAGTTTGAAAACAGTTTGAAATGAATGCAAGTAGGCTGACAGTATTCATTCACGGATCTGTTTGGATTTGTTATAGTGCCTTAACTGCTGTAAAATTCACAAAAGCCGCGTAGTGAGGAAATTAGATCATGGAATAACGAAGGAAATATGCTGCAAACTCTGTGCAGTGTCTGGCACTTATTTCACAAAGGACATGGTCCTCTCGACAGGGAGACTCCCGCAGAGCTAGATCAGTGTAAACATTCACCAGCATAATAGACTTTTCTTCAAGTGCCCTTGTTGGCACAAATTCCACTGTTGTGATGTGCTAGTACACTTTTTGTCAGGTGGGAGCTTATTCCCGTTGACGTGCTAAGCTGCGCATGAGCTGTTTCGATTCTGTGATCATGCAAGCATGAAATGTTCAGTAACTACTGTCAGAGAAAATCACTAAATTATTCAGACACTGTTCCTTTTCTCACAACGCTCATGCTTGTCTTCTTTACACATAGTTTTTCATTCACTTCACACAATATTTTTATGTATATTTATTATGATATTTCTCAATAATGTCTTAATTTACCTTAATTAAAAAAAAATATATATATATACGTATATATACTGTATATATATATATACATACACTGAACAAAATTGTAAACGCAACACTTTTGTTTTTGCCCCCATTTTTCATGAGCTGAACTCAAAGATCTAAGACTTTTTCTATGTACACAAAAGGCCTATTTCTCTCAAATAATGTTCACAAATCTGTCTAAATCTGTGTTAGTGAGCACTTCTCCTTTG